>NC_066842.1:24617597-24880097 GCF_001640805.2 Lates calcarifer | reverse complement strand
GTGGGTCTCATGACTCTGCGACCACCACAGACAAAGTTATTGGGCCAAATACAACTGCACCCCCCCTCCATATCACTGTAGCTCGCTGACGCTAGCTCGTAGAGACATGGGGCTGGCACCGTTGGAAAGCCCATCGTAGAATTAATGGGGGAGCATGTGGGTCTCGTGACTCTGCGACCACCACAGACAAAGCTATTCGCCAAAAACCAAGTGCACCCCCTGGCACTTCTGGCTAAAACCCTCTATCATAGACAAACCTCAGCCAGAGTGAATTCTCGCTAAGGCCGCACCCATATATGAGGCCCAGAGAGCATACAGAGTATATCTCAGCAACGCTAGCTCGTAGAGACATGGGGCTGGCACCGTTGGAAAGCCCATCGTAGAATTAGTGGGGGAGCATGTGGGTCTTGTGACTCTGCGACCACCACAGACAAAGTTATTGGGCCAAATACAACTGCACCCTCTATCTCTAACCCTAACCCTAACCATAACCATAACCCTAACGCAAGCTCAGAGAGACTCGTGGCTGGTGCCGTTGGAAAGCCCATCGTGGAATTAGTGGGGGAGCATGTGGGTCTCATGACTCTGCAACCACCACAGACAAAGTTATTGGGCCAAATACAACTGCACCCCCCCTCCATATCACTGTAGCTCGCTGACGCTAGCTCGTAGAGACATGGGGCTGGCACCGTTGGAAAGCCCATCGTAGAATTAGTGGGGGAGCATGTGGGTCTCGTGACTCTGCGACCACCACAGACAAAGTTATTGGGCCAAATACAACTGCACCCCCCCTCCATATCACTGTAGCTCGCTGACGCTAGCTCGTAGAGACATGGGGCTGGCACCGTTGGAAAGCCCATCGTAGAATTAGTGGGGGAGCATGTGGGTCTCGTGACTCTGCGACCACCACAGACAAAGCTATTCGCCAAAAACCAAGTGCACCCCCTGGCATTTCTGGCTAAAACCCTCTATCCCTAACCCTAACCCTAACCCCCCTAACCCTAACCCTAACCCAGAAGGTTAACCATACTCTGTATTAATTCCGATCCAGAACCCTAAACCCTAAAAAGAGTAACAAAATATAACCCAAAATCTAACCCTAACCTACAGGACTAAAAATAGAACTACTGTTGTAGATGGGGCACATTGTACGGGGAGCCTAGTAGCGATATGCGTCGGCCCGTGCATTTCCTTTGACCCTCTACACCAAACCGTTGAGTCGGCGGACCAAACGGGGAGAATCAAAGAGATATTCTACTAACCCTAACCCTAACCCTGACCCAAAAACACTATTCTTCTAAACCTAATCAGGTCCACTTCTCTAACCCTAACCAATACAGAATTTTACCTAACCCTAAACAACATTAACCCTAACTACTTCTAACCCTACAACTTTAGATCCTGGACTCGTCTCCACTTGATCTCTGACCCCTAACAGATTTGGGATTACCAGCACTACACCATAGGTGATATCTGACCCTTAGGCTGCTCTTAAGGTTTTACTTCCTCTAGGCCTGGAACCTCTACAACATTTTCTTTATGCGTTTCAGATACATTGAATACACGGCTGAATGGGGCAGCTGTGGCTCAGGAGGTAGAGCAGTCGCCCACCAATCAGAAGGTCGATGGTTCGATTCCTGGCTCCTCCAGTCCGCGTGCCGAAGTATCCTTGGGCTGAACTGAACCCCAAATTGCCTCCGATGTGTCATTGGTGTGTGAATGTGTCTGTATGTGTTAGAAAGCACTTATATATATAGAACAAGTGCTGTATGAATGTGTAGTGTAAAGTGCTCTGAGTGGTCGAAAAGACTAGAAAAGCGCTATATAAGTACAGTCCATTTACATGTATATGTATGCGTGCATACATGTGCGCATATGTAGGGGTGTGGATATGTGTGTGCACATATGTGTGTGTGTGTGTGTGCATGTGCATGTATGCATATGTGCAATCCCAACAGGAAAACTTATGGTTGTATCTGACTACCCCTCATAAGAGATATGTGTGTATGTGTGTATGTGTATGTGTAGGTGCATGTATGTGTGTGTGTATATGTATGTATATATGTAAACCCCCCCCCATAAAAAAACTCCTCCTTACCTGTACTTCTATCTTGGGTATTTCCTCTACTCTGTCTACCAGTCCATCCCAGGGTTGAACCCACTGAGAGAACTACAACGTATTGGGAGAAATAGGAGATTGCTGCCTGGGCCTGCAACTGGAACCCTCTACACCACTAACATATGAGATCTCCCTCCCTTAGAGCAACCCTTGAGGAAAGAACTCAACAATTCTGTGAGAGAGAACCAGAATGAACCACAGCTGAAAAACCAAAACAAAAACTTTCCCCCACCCAACACCCCCCCCCCTTTTTTTCCTCTCATTCTAATAGAAAAAGAGAAGACTGTCAGATCTAAGAGAAATGCAAAGGTACTGAATAGTTCAGTAGAGACCTTTATTTTGGAGAGTCACTTCCTGTCTCTTGGGAAGGAGGGAGGGACGCTGTCACCTGGGTAAACTTTACATCTTTTCAGTCTTTTAGTGTATTTAGGAGATCAGATCACTAATAGACCTTATTCCATGCAGATTATATACCCCTTAACATATCCACACATAAATACACTACATTGTAAATATACATAAACACATAAAATCAAAAATCAAAATAAACAAATCTATAAACACCTAGCTTTCTATAAATCTTTTCACTTACAGCCCTTGCTCTTGGTCCCATTGTCTCTTTAAATCCCCACCCTAGTAGAGGAGGGAGATTCAAACTACTACGGCCAATCACAAAGAAACTAGACTTGCTGATCCAGGAAGGGAACCTAGATCAGCAACTCAACTCTCATCAGCCTGTGCATTCTACTTACCCCTCTGAGGAAGCAATACCTATTGCGAAACATCAGGGGATTTTCATGTCGACCGATTTGGACTTCACCTTCTCTCCCAAAAAGAACTATTGAGTATTGGAACCTTTTGTTCCTACATTGGAAATTTTAATTGGTTTTAATAAACATTCCAATAAAATGAGTTATTTTAACAGTTGGTATGTGGCAAACTTGCCTACTCTATACCTTCTCCCGAGAGGAGGCTTGGGGCCTACTAGCACTTGGATGCTAACCACCTGGAACCGAGTGGAACTCTCTTTGTCTGGGCATACTTCCTTTGTCTCCTTTTGGCTAAATACTAAGAGTGTTCCTCTGGATTTCTAAAAAAGGACAATACTGCATGGCACTGGGGGATTAATTGATTCTTCTTGAGGAAGTCTTCATAGATACCTGGATCCACTCTAAGGACTCAATGAAGCCATATGATCCCACTTCCAGCTGGAACACATGGAACAATGGAGGGAGCAACAGACACTCGGCTCCACGGATGGACACTGATGGCCGCACCCGACGGATACCTGCCGTTGAGAATTCAGGTGGGCCCACACCAACACAATTTAACAATCCAAACCTCTCTTACAGGAAGGAGGCCATCCATTCCAGCCGGCATTTTGATAGATATGCACAGGCTGAACCTAGGGACAGAGATTTACCCCTCCACCCTTAACCATTTATTAGAAAAGGCCGGGGGGGACAGTGTGAGACCAGGCTGAGTACTAGTCATGCAGCCTATATACATTCCAACATAGTCAAACAACCACTAGATCCAGAAACAAGACAAGTTACTAAGGGTTACTTAATCCAACCCATTCACCATAAACTCATTATTGATCAAGCTATTAACAGCAACTCCTTTCCTAAAGGCATGACCAAACAGGTGAAAAAAAATTAACAGCCTTTATTAAACCTGATCCTCCCCCACTGAACAGATTCAGGAAAAGGTAATTGAGAACACTAATAAGTGGATGGAGAATAATATGATGCTCCTACGGGATCACTATGTAGATATTATAACTAACTGTAGTGGGGGCAAACTAAACAAAAAGGCCCTACGAGTAGCTATGGGCTGGGCTACCAAAAGATATGGCCCCAGACTGAACCCAGATGTGGGAAGGATGGTTGAGGCTCTTTTGGATCACTCACCTAATCACACTCATATTTCAGATTCTACACTAGATTCCAGTGAACCCGGGAGCAGCGTCCGGGGGATGGAGGAGGGGAACCTGGACATGGAGGACAAGGAACAATTTCCCAAACTGTGTAAGACTGCTGCCCCACACTCACGTTCCCTTTACCTTGGCCCCAGAATTACCATGGTGGAACAGTACTCAATCTTAAAGGGGGACCTGGGGACAAAAACCAAACCAAAAACTACAACTGTAAATAATACTCAACCCAACTTGACCTGGAGTCCCCCAATGGACCATAATCTGGCTTGATGGGACCAAAACAATTCAACACCCCTGGCCCCAAAGACGGGGGGGGGGCGATTAGTGGGGATTGTGGGACGGGCGGGACAAAATCCACCCCAACCGTCAGGAATTTCACCCATTCCCACAGGGGCTACTGAGCGGCAACAAGGGCAGGATGTTGGGTTCCTCTGTCCTCCTGTCCCATCGACCTTGTCGACCCTTCATCCACCTCCTCCACTTCTCCCTCCCCCACCTCCCTCCTCCCCTCTACAGCAGCTTAAGGAGACTGGAGTTAAAGACCCATCATTAATCACAAATCTTCCATTATTACTCCTCTACACCACCTTCCCCTACCTCGTCTCCCTCCAGCAACTTAGCTAGTGACTCGGAGGGAAATGGGTCTCCAGACAGGGACCTACCATTGCCTCAGTGCCCTCCTCCTTGCTCTCTCCTCTCCCTTCCGCACCTCCCCCTTCTTAGGAAAATACCCTCTGGGGGACCAAACTCCAACCGACCACAGACTCGGGCGGTGACTCAGATACTCCTAATATACCACCACATAGTCAATCACTTACTCTCACTCAGAATACACACACTGACCGACTGGGACATCATTCTCGTTTGTCTCTAGGTGGAGACCGTGGTGCATGGCCTTGCCAACCCACCCCTCAGCCTACAGAACAACAATCAATGCTTGTATGTGAGATAAGGGAGGAGGTTAACATGATGACTGGGTTAAACCAAGTTGCACAGACGACAGAACGTAAAAGCCACATGACCGAGAATACCCAATCTGAAACCTCAACTCCACAACTTATCCAAAGGCTGGGGTGGGGAGGAAATGAGCCGGCCACCGCTGGCTCCCAAGGGGGGCAGCGGAGCAACGGCAAATACACTCTGCATTCCAACTTATCACAAGGCCAGACCAAGTAGGAAAATACAAGACTGGAAAATTGCACGGATCAAACCTGTCCTATTTCTGGGGGATTCAAATTTAAATAAAATTCCACCATCGAATTAATTTACACATTCAATTTCCCTACCTAAGGTACAGCAGAGGAACTTGAGAGATATCAACGAAACACATTACTAATCACCTTCCACATCTAATCACACTTCACCACAGCAGGTTCCACACTAAACAGGACAGTATCCACTGGACACCATATATGGCGGGACGCCTATTTGCCCACTGGTGTGCCCAACTAAATTTACACCACCCCTAGAACCTACATTGGGACCTGGGAGGGGCCAACCACATGCCGCAGCCCCTGTGATGAGGAACTTCCAGCCGCCAAATGGGGGGAGAACCACTATCGCTTGCCCTTCTCCCTCCTCCCTCCATTCCCCCTCTCACTCTCCCTCTCCTCCACCTTCCTCTCTTCCTCTCACCTCTCCCCACCCTTCTTTGTCCCCCTGTCCCCCATTTGCGACCACATGGGGACCTCAGCGGCCTGTGGACCTTTCCTGGGACTCTAAAAGTAATGTCCTGAATCTGTCTAGGCTATTTCAACCGACAACAGCACAAGTGCGACTCTTGGAGAGGGGGCTTAGTTTCATTCCTCGTCCAGATACCTTTGATAAAGAAGAACTACGCAGGGACTTCCACAGATACCACAGATGTCTCAAAATCATTGATTACTTTCAGGAGGAGGAATTTACACATGTCCCCTTCACTCTCCCCTCCAACTGGGAACTGGGGTGGGAACAACTAAGTAAACCAATAAAAGACCTAATTAGAGCAGATAGAGAGTCTACAAAATTATCAAGAGGGCCCGGACCATGCGGATAGTCTCACCTCACAGGAGAAACATGCATTACAACAACTTAAAAACAATAAAAACATCATTATCAAACCGGCAGATAAAGGATCAAAAATAGTGATTATGGATAAGCAACAGTATGCCCTTGAGGCTAACCGGCAATTGCAAAATACTAGATGTTACAGAACCATATCAGATAGCATACAGGTAGCAACACAAACACAGGTCAGGAACATTATTCAATCACTACATAATCGCAAATATATCACTGCCAAACAACGTGACTATCTTTATGGTCCGGATGACCCTCGTCCGAGAGGTTTTTACCTCCTCCCCAAAATCCACAAGAAGCCAGAGACGTGGACGGTCCCCTATGAGATTCCAGCAGGCAGGCCGATAGTATCAGATTGCAATAGTGTAACCTACAATGTCTTAATACATTGACCACTTTTTGGGCCCCCTCTCCACGAGACACTCCAGCTACATCAAGGACACTTATCATTTTTTAGAGATCATTTGTCCCATGGTGGTTCCCTCACACACTTTTTTGTTCACCATAGATATTGACAGCTTATATACAAATATCAATACTTCTATGGGTCTTTGAGGTGTAAAAACTATTTTCCAAAGGTACCCTGATCCTAGCAGACCAAATAAGGAAATCCTCCAATTGTTGAAAATCTGTGTAAATAACAATGATTTTTTGTTTGATGACAGGTGGTTTTTGCAGGTGGAGGGGACTGCTATGGGTCACCGATATGCTCCTTCATACGCCAACCTGTATATGAGTGAGTGGGAAAGAGAGACCCTTGCCAAATGCCCCCTCAAACCGCTCCTCTACCTCAGGTTCCTGGATGACATCATAGGAATATGACCACATAGTGAGGATTCATTTTATCAATTCACAGAAATTCTTAATAACCATCATCCATCCATCAAAATCAAACATACCTTAGACACACACCAGGTCAATTTCCTAGATACCACCATTTCTCTCTTTCCCATAAATGCCACACATAAACGCCTGACATCTAAAGTTTACTTTAAACCGACAGATACACATGCACTCTTACACAGACTTAGCTATCATCCAGGACATACCTTTAAGGGCATCATTAAATCTCAAATTCTTCGCTTTCATTGTATCTGTACACATGAATCCGATTTACATCAGGCCATCTCCATTTTATTTCGGAGCCTCAGAAGGAGAAATTACTCTTGACGATTTTTGAGGAGAATTAAGGCTGAGACCTTGGCGGCCCTCTCTCCCACTCACTCACCATTGGCTCCACCTCACAGATTGGAAACTCTAAACAGGTGCACCGGTGGGCTGGTGAGGATACCCCCCATTACCCGGATTAGAGCTCGCTCCTGGTGCACCTCCAAAACTCATCCCTCTGGTCAGCACTTTTTCCCATAAGTATATTTCTCTTAAGGAGAACTGTCAGAAAACCCAAGAACAATTTGATCGACTAAAAAACTATAGAGTCATATTGGCTCTCAGTTCTCTCAAATTTGCATTTTTCCTATTGGTCAAAGCGACCTTCACCAGAGAGGATGGGACACTGTGGCTGCACCGTGAAAGACTAAAAAATATGAAATAGGTTACAAATCTACATGGGGATTGGGGGGGCCCTGTTAATGGTACCTTTACCTTACAAACCAGCAATGTGGTATATGGGATCCATTGTGATGTGTGCAGAATGTAGTATATAGGAGAAACTAGCAAACCCTTAATAATAAGATTGAAACAACATTTACATGGAATAGAAAAAGGCAACTCGCAAAAATGCCTCATTCAACATTTCAGAGTACATGGGGCCCAAAACTTGAGTATTGTGGGACTGGAAGCAAACCCGGGCTGGACTGCTGGACAGAGAAAGAGAGCAGAGAGAATATAGATTGAAAAATTGGCTACCAGAACCCCTCAGGGGCTAAATGATTTTTATAACTAAAATAACTTTTTGTCTTCCTTCCTTTCCCTTTACCCTTGCAAGTACCACATTCTAATAGATAGATCTTTCTTATCCTGTGTTTGTTCTAGAATCCTCTTAATTCCTTGATGTGGGAGTCTTCCCTTTTTGGTATATATTTAAAAAATAAATAAATAAATAAATAAACATCAAAGGTGGATCTCCCTTTCAATAATTTATATGGATTAGACACACAGTGATAATTATGATTACTTGCCCCTCTGGAACCTTTAATCCCCAGGAGCAAATAAATTCCTTTTATCCTCTACACTACTGACTGCAATGCCTGGTTGGTTTTGGTAACAATAATTTATAAATATGTTTATATATTATCTTCTTTTTGGTGTATGTGTGTGTATATATAGATTTCTTCTGCTTTGAATATACATATATATATGTGTGTGTATATGTTTGTTGCAAAATCTTACTTATTACACATACCACGTTCTAGAAATCATCCATCCCATGGTGGTCCCTATACACGCCTTTCTGTTCACCATAGATATTGACAGTTTGTACACAAACATCAACACTCCTATGGGCCTCCAAGCTGTAAAAACTGTTTTTCAAACGGTATCCTGATCCAGGTAGACTGGATGAAGAAATACTTCAACTGCTGGAACTCTGTTTAAATAACAGTGATTTCTTGTTTGATGACTGGTGGTTTCTACAAGTGGAGGGGAATGCCATGGGCAATTCGGTATGCACCCTTATATGCTAATCTGTATATGAGTGAGTGGGAGAGAGATGCTTAAGTTTTTGGCCATTCTGAGCTGATTAAGCATCAAAACACTGTGAAAAGTTCTTTTTTACGCACACTGGCATTGCTCACAGGGCACAAAACAGGCAAAAGGTGTCCCAACAAGAAATGATGGATTTCAACCATAATGCATGTTTATTAATATTAGAAATTAGGAAACTTTCATAACTGTGTGGCTGTGATGTTAGTTTCTATTAACCAATAATCGGATAAGTAAACAGACATATAAACCAGGAATAACAACAAAGCTCAGGATATACATTGGATCAAATCAGTACAATACACTGATAAAAGTTGGCAGTCTTATGCTTAGTTGTGCTGCACTCTGTGAGGTAAGGTAAACTACGCCCAGTTACGTTACCAAGGCAATTGAAGGGGAAGACAAACATGCCTTATTGCTGTGCTGTTTTGCTGAGTCCTGGTCAAGGTCCATCAAACTGCAGTGCTCCTGGCTGTGTGGCCTCAGTGTTGTTGAAGAGATCAGTGGTGGTTTCTTTGCTGTCCTCGCACAGTTAGCTGGTTGATGCTAACTCTGCTTTGTAGCTCCTTTTGCTGGTAAACCCAGCTGGTAGAGTTTGTGTGGTACCTGCCGGTGCTTGGTTTTAAATGCTTTGGTATGCTCTTGTGTCACAACCAAAGTTCAGTCTAGTGCAGGCCTCTGCTTCATGTGGACCATATGGAGGTCACAGAGCTTTGTTCCTACCCTTGTCATAGGAAGAAAGAGAGCAACTAATGCTCTCTCATGAAGAACAGCAGAGTAGAGAGGGCTCCAGCTCCCTTGATGAGCAGGGCAGTGGCAGAGAGAAAGAAAAAAGGAGACCATCTTCTTTTTATCAGCTTGGTGACATCAGGGATATTAGGCCATACAGTGACAGTTGTAGCTGGAGTTGGGGATTTTACATTAAGTGTGAAAAGGTGAAGGACTTTGGGAGACTGAGTTTAATGGCTCAGCTTTGTCTGTGAATCAAGACGTCTTGTCCTCCGTTTTGAGTGAGATAACGCCCTACACCTGTGTGATCTTAACCCTGAGTAATATTCAAATTCAGGTTGATATTGTTTACATTATTCACTATGATGTTAGTGAACTGGAATAATGTAAATCAAAGATATTGTGGGTGGGGCCATACTAGGTGGAATGGAACCTGAATAAAGTGAGGAGGAACTGTTTGCAATATTATCATATTAATATTTTTATCAAGATACAATGAAAAATTCAAAAGAAATGCAATTTTGTCACAGTAAGGTTGAAAGCTGATGTGAGAGCTGCTCACGATATATTTAAAACATTTAAAACACAACAGAAAATGACTCCTCAAATTCTGAGACAAAGTCTTTATTTCTTATTTGTTACTTAGTCAGTACATGGACAGAGACAACTTGCTGTGTATATGTATTTATATATAATATATTCAAACTTAACAGTACACATCGGAATGACAACAAAGCGGTTAAGAGTCCTTCTGCGTTTGTGAATAGAAACAAGCCAATAGGGAAGACGCCCACAACATGGAAGAATCCAAATGGGAGAAAAAGAACTTATTGCTCTATACAACTCAGTCATAATGTTAGTAAGAAGGAGGAACAGTAGCAGTACACATGAACCAATATCATTATACCAAGATGAAGTTACACCCTATTTTTGTTTAGAAGAAAAGGAAAACTCCAAGGGAAGAGGAACAGAATTATGTTGATCTTCACAACACAGTAGTGTAAGTTCAGGTAACCTGTTCTCTAAATAAAAAAGTATCTCTAAGTGCAAGGAGGACCAAGTTCTAAACAGTGCTAACACACAGGAGTTGTGGAGTTTAAACAATTGCAACCGAATGAAATCATTAGACCTTTAGTTGGAGTAGAGAGGAGGTGGGTTTCATGTTAAAGATATATGACCATAGTGGGGTGTGTATGTGTTTGGCGGTGTGGGGGTTGTGAGAGGATGAGGTTGACAATACTGTACAGCACTTCAAAAGGGGACAAACACATTCAGGACCCCCCCCCAGGCAAATTGTGTAAGTGTAGTGAAGGAGGAAACCAAAGATTAGATGGTGAAAAATAGCTAAGAGAAGAGAAAGATTATATATACAAATTCCACCACATGCAAATGTCAGTGTTCATGAAATAAGCGGTGACTGAGATGTTTTATCAGACCAGTATACTCTCATAATTTCTCCTTTCCACCTGTCAGGATATTTTTTCAGTTTTACACTTCAACATTAAATAATTCAACAATAATCTCTCTAGCTTCTGCAAAATCACATTCTTTTCCTTCATCATTCATTTGCACACTTTTAAGATGAGAGTCTCTCTCTGTGTTTGCATGAAAAGAAGTGTATTCTCTGCCAGTATGTTGCTCTTTAGGCCCCCCTGGTGCACAGAAACACCACCAATATATTTTAGAAAGTGACTTTAGCTGATAGCCCTTTAAGGTGGTGACTAGGCTTGCCTGTGAGAGCCGGGGCACCTTATGTCTGTGTTTTTTGTTTTTTTTAAGGGGAGGCGGGGGGTTGGGGGCCCTACATTCTGAGCTTGGTGCCCAAATGGCTCCAAAAAAGCCCCGTCCCTTACAGGCTACCTTAGGGAAGTACACACCTCAGTGATTGGAAGCTACACCCCTTCTGACAGGGGATCAGAGGGTTTTTTGTAAAACTTGAAACATTAGAGGGTGACTATGGTTCATTACCTGGGGACCCAATCAGCACTGACAAGGTGGTCCAGTGTTACAGCAGACAACAGCACAACACTTCATTCGTATAAAGCAATACCTATATACATGTACTGTACTGGTGAGACGTTACAAGGCACATCAAAACAAACACCAAATGCATAGCAATTACTAATCACTCTTGTGTGTGTGAGTTTTATTTATTCATGTCTTTTTCTTGAACTAGTGCAGCTTTCATTTGAGCACGTTTGAAAATGTGTGTGTGCATGGTAATACATGTGTGGATATTTGTGTATGTGGGGATAGGTTTGGTATATCCACAGAAAGCAGCCTACTGCTGCGAGTTCTTTGGTGGCGACCCGAAAAGAGGGCTTGTTTGGGTTTGCCTCTGTCCCCCTGGTCTGGTTTGGTATGAGTAGAGACTGCAAGAGCCACATCCACACCCCAGAGTTAGGCTTTGTTCACACAGACATTTGCTTTGCATGTATATATGCACTCCCTCTCATTCATTTGAACTGGGGAAGTGAAGCTTTCCTGCAACAAATACAATGTGATGTCATCTGCCATGGCACTGCATTGTCCATTGGAAGCATGCACACATGCACATTGCTCCAACTGGACATCCCAGACTGTATTTCACTGTCACACTGGTACATGAAACAGCATACCCTTCCACCAATGCCCTTTGGTTTGTTTAACACAGGGTCAATATCTGTCTGAATATGTCCTTTATAGATTGATGATGGCAGTTTTATCCATGGCTCTATTTAACTAGCCAAATGTAAGGTGCTAATGAAGAATGCCTTAATACTTGATGAAACTCAGATACTAGGATGCCCTATGATTACTTTCTCATTCACATGCATATCCATGTTAATGAATACTTACTCTAGTCTATATTCATCTAGTGGATTGTCTTAGAAATGTTAGATGAAACATAAGTTGCTGTGCTCAGCAACATTGCATTAATGCGGCTCGAAAGTAACAGTAATTTTAATTTCAGTAACCAGATTCAGTATGTAACACCACTAAATTGGTCATGTTTATGGAATAGAACTTTCCCTGGATAGACCACTAAATGCTTTAAGAAACAGTTTTCTTTTGATCTTCTAATCTTCTCCTAGACAGAGCTATAACATACTATAACATAACAAGTGCTTACAATGCAAGAGGACAATCTTCTATATTGTGCTCTCAATTTACAAATTTAATTCATCCAGATACAGTAATATTAGTATTGGTAATACAATAGTAATGCAACTCTATTCCTAATTTCACATACAACATTTTACATTAAACTACTCAGCTCATAATAGTGCATTTCCAGCAATACCTTACTTTGTAAGATACTGACAATTTCATGCTCACTTGATTTCACAGAAATTGGTTAGTGATTAATGTCTAGAAATACAAGTTATAAGTTGTCAGTTTTCTTGATGCTGAACAAATACTTCATAATAACTTTGCTGCTATATTAGTTACATAAGACTGCATATTTATATAAATCACTTTATGCTCATTTGTTACTAAACAATAGATGGCCTCCAATTGCTTACAAAACACAAAATCATCTCTCTCAAAATCAAGGTTAAAACCAAAGTTAAAATCAATTTTTTAGGCTACTTTGGATATATCATGTACAGATTATCAGGTTAAAAGCAATAAAAACAAATGAAGCCGCACATATGTATCAGTTAAGCTATATCTGGTGGTGTAGTGGCTAGGTTTCAATGCATATTTTACTGCTGGCCCCAGTTCAATTTCCTGTCAGGAGATAATAAGTTCAGTAATGAGAGAGCATACAGTGTAACAAGCTTTATGATAATTATATAGGTCCATCCATAAAAAAAAAAACTTTATGTCAATAAATACCTGCTTCTGCTTTTTGGAAATACCTTAACACTTGTATATACGCTGATGACACCACTCTTTTGGATTCTAGTTTACAAGTTTGATATAAAATCTTACTAAGTGCAGATCTAAGTCAACAAGATGTATTCTAGCTATGCTCGTGGACTTAAAAAGCAAATACATTTTCTCTAACCACTACAGGGACAAAATAGGCTGTGTTCTGCTGTCTGCCAAATTTTGGACACACCCCAAATGCACACCTGTGACCCGTCTCTCACCTGGAGAGAAAAAAGCACTCCTATATAAACAACACAGAGAGAGATACTCACACTTCTGTATAACAATAAAAAAAAATTGCTAGCAAAAAATACCTTCTCATAACATATTATTAATAACAAGTCTTTGCTGTGTGAATTGAAGACATAATTACTTTCTTTGTTTTTCTTTTGCGTGTGTATGGAGGGGTGGGGGGTTGGGTGCAAACAGAGCAAACACAAGAATGACAAAAACAGTTACGTACATCTTCATCATTGACGGGAGTTGAAGTGGATACGGGAGTTGAAGTGGATATTTAAAAGAGGTGGCTAGGGTTTTTTAGTAGCAATACATAAGATATTTTACAGTGGTTGGGGGGGCGGGGGGGGGCGAAGATGGCAGATAGAGAGAGCGTTCTTCATCTCGTTTATGAACTTTCCTTGCTGTTGCTGACACGTTTTGCACTCTTATCATGACTTCTGGCTAGCTAGCTCTGACGCCCTCAAACCCTCAAATGTTAATCAACATTTTCCTCATACCATTTCCTCATTTTTTCTTTGCTGTCATCCTTTCCTGTCTCTCTCTTTCTCTCTCTATCCCCCTACCTCCTCCCTCCCTCCTTCTATGGCTCCTCAGCAGGACACCTCCATGGTGTGGGTGACTGTGCCGACTCCCTCAGCGCTGTCGGAGTGGGTGCAGGCCCGAGAACGGGATCCATCCATGGAGCTGGCACTTGTCAGGGAGGCCGTCCTGGATCGAGCCAGACGGGTCATACTGGCAGAGGGCACTTGGAGGAAGGAGAAGAAAAAAGTAGAAAATATAGGGGAATGAAAAAAAGAACAACTTAGAATTACATTTTGTAAAATAATAGTGAGATTAGTTGATGTTGGGGAGATGTGGGTAGCACATGCTATAGAACTAAAGATATAAATATCCCTTTCCGTTGCTGGTGATGGTGCTGACTGGCTCAAATGACAGCCATGACTTGTTGGGGTTTTTCATTAAAGCTGTTAATTTGTCTACACAAATACATATTGTCAGCACCATGCTGGAGAATTTCAGGGCTCAGTTTGTGTTGTATAAAACTCAATTCTCCATTGGTAGTATAAGGTCATTATTTTTGAAATTGCATTAAATTATACATTAACTAAATAATTACTTGTATTAGAGATGAGCAAATTGGCCTTGAGTTGAAATTATTTTGTTAGTTGCTGTTGCCAAGAATGAACCCTGAAGCTCCGTGTATTAATCCTGGTTCTGAATATGTTATGGTTGCGTTTTACCAAAATCATAATAATTAGTAATTTTTTAAAATTAATTAAAAATCTGTAGGATTCATGCACTAAAAAGTATTAATATTACATGTAATATGAATGTAACTGTCCAATAATTATTTTTGTTGGTAGATAAATTCAACACAAGTAGCTACAGTTGAGTGTTTCCCTACATTTAAAATTGTGTGGAAAGTTACCCTAACTCAGAGCAGCACTGATTTATTTTTTGGCCACACAAGGACAGTGTAGCAAGTTGTAAACAAAATACTTATTTACATTTGCTTTTAAAGCTGTTATAGCAAACAGTTGCCCATTTACATTTGAAGAGGACACATACCCCTTTTCCACCAAGGCAGTTCAAAGGCCAGTTCAGAGCCAGTACATAACTTTGAAGTAGTTCTTTGAGTTTAACAGCAAGAACAGCTTTCAGCAGGAAAGTAGTTCAATCTCAACACCTCACTGGTCTAGAACCAAGAACAGCTGACTGGCTGGAGATGGGCTTATTGTGACCCACAGCACAGTGCTGAGAAAATTCAAGACAAAGAGATGACCTCCACAACGCGTCTGGGTAGGTAGCTGGCTAAAGGCTAGGGCAGATGCTAGTTAGCTAGCTAAAGGCTATGGCTTTAGGGTTAATGTTCAGTGTTAATATGAATCTAACCATGTCAGGTAATTATACTTTCTTCCTGAACATAAACACCATCCATAGCAATCACAGCAAGCATTGGACCGGTCATGTCTGGATGTCAGTGTGGACTTGCAAAGCTAGGAGCGACACTTGTAAGAGGCGATGTCTGCCACTGTATTGTTGTGCTTGGCCCTAGCATTGCTGGGAAAGCTTAGACGCAACATATACAGACATATACAGTGACATAATGATGTGGCTTTATGGTATCGTATAAAACAGCTGTAATCAAACCTCTTCTAAAAAAGCCCACTCTAGATCCAGATGTATTAACCAACTACAGACCTATATCTAACCTCCCCTTTCTTTCTAAGATCCTGGAGAAAGCAGTTGCAAAACAGTTGTGCGACTTTCTACAGGACAATAGTTTATTTGAGGTTTTTCAGTCAGGATTTAGGTTGTATCACAGCACAGAGACGGCACTTGTAAAAGTTACGAACGACCTTCTGATAGCATCAGACAACGGACTTGTTTCTGTACTTGTCTTGTTAGATCTCAGTGCTGCTTTTGATACAATTGACCATCACATCCTTTTACAGAGACTGGAGCACTTTATTGGCATTAAAGGAACGGCACTAAACTGGTTTAAGTCCTATCTATCTGATAGGCTTCAGTTTGTACATGTTAACAACTACTCCTCCATGTACACAAAAGTTAGACATGGAGTTCCACAAGGGTCAGTGCTTGGACCAATCCTCTTCACTCTGTATATGCTTCCCTTGGGCAATATTATCAGGAAACACTCCATAAATTTCCATTGTTATGCAGATGATACACAGCTTTATCTGTCAATGGAACCTGATGAAACCAATCATCTAGCCAAACTCCAGGCTTGTCTTAGGGACATTAAAATCTGGATGACAAGCAACTTCTTACTCAGATAACTGAATCATTATAACACATCAGAAACTTTCTAATGATGTAGCTCCACTAGACGGCATTGCCCTGGCTCCCAGCTCCACTGTAAAGAATCTGGGAGTCATCTTTGACCAGGATATGTCCTTTAACTCACACATAAAACAAACTTCTAGGACTGCCTTTTTTCATCTGCGTAACATCTCCAAAATTAGACATTTTCTGTCTCAAAAAGATGCAGAAAAACTAGTCCATGCATTTGTTACTTCTAGGCTGGACTACTGTAATTCATTATTATCAGGCTGCCCCAACAAGTCTCTAAAGACTCTGCAGCTGATTCAAAATGCTGCAGCACGACTACTGACAGGAACTAGGAAAAGAGATCACATTTCTCCTGTGTTAGCCTCTCTACATTGGCTCCCAGTCAAATCCAGAGTAGAATTCAAAATCCTCCTCCTCACATACAAAGCCCTTAATGGTCAGGCTCCATCTTACCTTAAAGATCTCATAGTCCCCTACAATCCCACCAGGACTCTGCGCTCCCAAAATGCTGGTTTACTGGTGGTTCCCAGAGTTTCCAAGAGTAGAATGGGAGGCAGAGCCTTCAGTTATCAGGCTCCTCTACTGTGGAACCTTCTCCCAGTTTCGGTCCGGGAGGCAGACACCCTCTGTACCTTTAAGAGTAGGCTTAAAACTTTCCTCTTTGATAAAGCTTATAGTTAGGGTTGGCTCAGGCTTGAACCATCCCTTAGTTATGCTGCTATAGGCCTAGACTGCCGGGAGGTCTTCTATGATGCACTGAGCTCCTTTCTCTCTCTCTCTCTCTCTCCCTCTCTCCCTCCCTCTCTCCACTCAATATGGATTCATATCCCATGTTACATGTTACTAACTCAATATGTCCCCTTTCCTGTAGTATTGTGCTCTCCCGTCTCTCTCTCCTCTTCTGTCTCTTTCTGCAGGTATTTCTGCTGCTGGAGCTGTAGGGTCGGATCTGTGATGACAAGTCTCCTGCTGCTCCTACAACTCCACTCAACACCTGCTGCTAGAATTAGAAATTACTTACACTGCTATTAGTTGTATTGCTGTGTTAGTAGTTAATACTTTAATTATCACTACTATCATTACTACTGCTGTATTACTGGCCTCATCTTACATCTGATATGGAACCTGTGTTATGCTATGTTCTTCTTTCGCTATTCTCTACCCCCTCTCCCCCCTCTCCCCCCTCTCCCCTCTCTCTCTCCTTCTTAACCCAACCGGTCGAGGCAGATGGCCGCCCACCCTGAGTCCGGTTCTGCTCGAGGTTTCTGCCTCTTAAAAGTAAGTTTTTCCTTGCCACTGTCGCCTAGTGCTTGCTCATGGTGGGATTTGTTGGGTCTCTCTCTGTAAACACCTATTTTAAAGAGTACGGTCTAGACCTGCTCTATATGAAAAGTGCCTTGAGATGACTGTTGTTGTGATATGGCGCTATATAAATAACATTGAATTGAATTGAATTGAATTGAATTGAATTGAATTATGGTGACCCTTTGAAAAACAAAACCAGCTCTTAGAAGGTTTGCAAGTTGAATTTAAACCGGCACTAGCACCAGCCCAGGACTAGCACTAGATTCACATTGGTGGGAAGGGGGCAACAGAACAACATTAGTGTTTATGTGAGATCTGTTTTGGTCTCAGTTACCAAATGGCTAGGTGATAACTTTGTCTATCTGCCATTTGGTTTTGGGTTTTCTCTGAAAACAGGGCCTGCTATTAGTGTTTTATGTGTACTAGGGTTTTTGGGCTTGAAAGCCAAAACAATTAACTAAAAGACACTAAAACACTCAATAGAGATAAAGAGAATAGAAGAAGCTGTCTTTGGGATTGCCCCCTTTTAGCTATTTGATCCATCATTAATATGAACATATTTGTTAGTGCGGTTTTAAATAGCTGATATCCCTGACTTAATTGACTTAATTAATGAAGTAATTTGTCAGATAGGTTCAGTAATAATAATACTCAAGGGAAACTGAAACTGAAACTGAAAACCTGGAAACTTTGAGCACAAAAACACTTTAACACAACTAAATAGAAGTAGTAAGGTCATTAAGGTCTTAAAATAATTACTATTTAAAGCTTTAATACTAAAACACTGGCTTTAGCTTTAAAAGCCACATATCAGTCCATCTAATTGTTGGGTGAAATGGTCCAGCATACCCAAGCTCAGAGCTCTAGATATAAATATGAATTATAGATATAGAAGATATAAAATCAAAGGTACACCGCTAAATGTTTCATATCATACTTTGTGCTTATGTTATTAAGGCTCAGCAGTTTGGCACAGATCTGCACAACCCTTTGGACAACTTAAGTTTTCAATCTTGTGTTTATATACATTTTAGTTTTAATTAGTTCAGGTTCTCATTTGATTCAGTGTTCTGGTGGCAATTCACCTTAAAGCCTTAAACAATTACTTTTCTAATGCTGATGGTAATTTGTTATAAACTTAGTCCAAAGGGCTTTGCTCAAAGCTAGCTGAAAGCCATAGAAATAGTAGTATTGGAGATGTAATGGTAAAGGAATGGGGGGAGGGGAAGTAGGGGCAGTATATTTTTCCAGGGGTGGAAAAATTATTTTTGATAAAACAAAAATGGGCAAAAGTAAATATTTCAGAACAGCCCCAAAAAGAGTATTGATAACAAAATAAAATCAACATAAATTTCAAAATGTTAATGTCATTGAATAGGGAAGCATTAAGAGGTCAGAGGTGAACGGGGAGGAGGAAATACCTGGCCCTCCACTCAACCTCCGATCCTTCACATAAGCGACTGAGAGAGTAGGGCAAGGAAGACAGAGGGCAAGATTAACACAACTCATATCCCTCTGCATGAAATACATGATATCACAATACATACATACACACAATACATTCACATATAACTGCAACAATAATTACTAGCTTTTTTCAAGGAAATCATTAACGTTAAAACTGGTCGAAGACACAAACGTACATATAAGTCCACTCTCACTCACTAACCTAGTCTTTTTTATGGATACTTACTGTAGCCCATTCCCTGCAGGAAATACTTGAAGGCTTCAGTCAGCTTGCCAGGCTGCAAAACAAGTTTTAATTTCACTGACTTTGGAGTTGATGATGTTAAATATGGATGATGAATTCATGGTCTGTCTGCATTTCTTTATTTCATTTGATTGTATGCTAGCCTGTTGAGTATGTAACATTATTTGTTGGTGTTTTACCTGTGTGAGCTGAGGAAGTCCACCAGAGTCAGCCATCTACCATGAGAGGAGAGAACAACATTCAACCAAAGTGCTGAACAAACTAAACTAACCTAAATTAAAATATATTTGTCTTATTGCATATGTTCTGTTTCACTACTTGAATTTAAACAGGGATTTTCTGTTACTTTCAATGTGGACTAATTAGTGCATAACTATTTACTATGTTGAGAATACAACAAAATTAACTGTTTCTTTTTGCAATGCTGCTCTGAACAACAGAGTAAAATGGTTATATTGATTAATATGCCTCAATTTCACATCAGATTTTTGGTAAGCAAGCATCTTAAACAAAAGAAATTAGTATATATATATATATATATATATATATACGAAAACTGCATTGTCATGAAGCAAAACACCTGTTTTTATTAATTCATAAAATACAGAACAAAAATGCACAATAAAGGTTTATCAGCTGAAAGAAAATGTGCAATACCTCTAGGTGAAATTAGAACAAGCAGTTACCTTTAGGAAGGTGGTGTTGGTCGGATCCAGTTTTGAGTTGCACTCAACCTTGAAAACAAAAAACAGAAAATTGAACCAAATAAGCCAAAAAAAATCACTATCAAAAAACTTGATTACTTGAAGGAGTTAAAGATTATCAGGACTTTGTGAGGAACTGTGGATGTACTGTATACAGTTTATATAGAAAGTTATATTAGTCTGTGTGTATGTGAGTGACCCAGATAATGCAGTGATGCTGCAGAGATGAGTCACTCCAGCAGGCTGCGAGCACAGCCGTAGTATGAACACACACACAATAGACAGATGTGAAGATGCACACATGGAATATGTTTTTGCTCTCTGTTGCTTCCTGTTGCATCCTGTCTTTAATTCTTCATACAGATCAGGGCCAATTCAAACTAGGTAACACTAGAGACAGAGCAGGGCCATCTGGCCCCTGGGGAACAGACACACACACACACACACACACACCACACACACACACACACACACACACATATACAAAGAGAGAAAACACACACACACACACAGAGGCTCTAGGTGGTGAGGCAGGCTTGAGGACAGAGTGAACTAGGTCTCTGCTGGCTGACTTGTTTTTGTTTCCTAAATGAGGATGAACAGTCACTGACTGGATTTACATGCTAAGTACAAAACTCTGAACAGAGCAAAAACAGAGGAAGGAAGAAAGAGGGGAGGGTTCACTGTTTAGAGCTTTAGATAGACTCATATTTCTCAGAGGCAGGAATACAATTGAATTGAGATGTCATGTCCATGGCTGTATTAAATGAGCAAGTTATGGAAGATGGAAGACAGTAGGACAGTTGGTGAAATAGAGGTACAGACAAAGAGACATTTTCAGTGGGGGGGAAGACAGATAATGGGCTCACCACTCCTTCCTCAGCAGGAGCATTATCTCCTACAACCAGCATCACAGGACACCTACAAAACAACATTCATGTAAAATATATATAACAGTAGATGTAGAATACTATATTAATATAATATAATTTTGGATGTATTTTCAAGTTTAGGGCTGCGACTGATGATTTTTTCACCCCACTATTTTCAATACGGATTATTTTCATGTCTTTGCACCAGCAACAGCTGTGGCCTGATCCAGGTTGTCTGTCTGTCCCATTCTTGTAACTATGATATCCCAGCAATGCCTCAAGGGAATTTCTTCAGATTTGGCATAAACGTTCGCTTGGTCTCAAGGATGAATGGAGTAGATTTTGGTGGTCAGAGGTCAAAGGTCAAGGTCACTGTGACCTTATGCCTGTCCCATTCTCAGTATACACTGTATATTACAGATACCTTGAGGGAATTTCATTACATCTGGCACAAATGTCCACTTGAACTCAAAGATGAACTGATTTGAATTTGGTGGTCAACAGTCCTCTTTACCCCTCGGTAAAAATAGCCTCTACGTGAAGACAGCATGTTTCTTACTGGAAGTCAGTCACTGGAATCACACGTCAGTATAGTGATAACTTCCATTTCCTAAACTACACTTAATACCTTTTCTTATGCTATGACCGGAGGCATTATGTTAGAAGACTTTTAAAGTTGAAGGTCAAGGTCATTGTGACCTCATAAAACATGTTTTTGGCCTCGTGAGGACAATATCTCAGGAACACTTCAAGGAATCCCTTCAAATTTGGCACAAATATTCCATTGGACTCATTCACATTCACTTGGACATATTGCTTGTTCTGTCCAAACAACTGTCCAAACCCCAAAGATATTCAATTTACAGTGATATAACTGGAACCACTAAGTATCTGGTATTTTTTCTTCATAAATGATTTTAAAGTGAGCAATCAAATAGCATATCCGAATTACCAGTTCATTCATGGAAAAATAACTTAATTAAAATATTATTTTCAAGGTTAACATTGCAGCAAAGTAATTTTCTTTATGTGACACTCTCAATGTTACAATCTGGGAGATTCCCAGGTCTCTATGTAAAGTAACAGTCTTACAGGTTTATCTCCTCACCAGCACTTCATTTATGAGCCTCATGCAACTGTTGCTATGGAGAAGAGGACAGTCACAGATTGGAGTGGTAGGGAATCCAGCTGTTAAAAACCATCCCATTCTCAGTATACACAGTATATTAGGGATTCCTAGAGGCATTTATTTTTTAAGTGAAAGGTCCAGATATTTTGTAATGCAGTTTTTTTAATCATTTACACGGTTGATTGAATGGAAAGAATTTCATGCCAATCCAAGCTATAGAAGTGCTTGGAGACAAATGAATGGGCATTTCATGTCCAGATCTGAAAGTTTTCCTCCCATTCTATTTTGTTTTCCTCAGTTAGATAGATTACTTAAGACCTTTTCCTGGTTGAATCAGCTGGTTTATGCACATTGTTGTACTATGAAAACTGTAATGGTAGACTTACTTGAGGGTCTTGGCGTTGAGTACTGTCCCACTGCGGTTCATCTCCAGGTCTCTACGACTGAAAACATAAACATCATGAATGACAAGATTAGGTGCTTGTGTGTTCATGTTTGTGTGTGTGTGTGCATATGATGTTTGCATTTCCCTACCTGTTGTACATGTTCCAGAAGAGCTGCAGGTTGAACTGGTTGATGGTGTTGTTGATTTGTTGTCGGTAGCTCTGCACTAGCTCTGTGTTGTTTATCAGCTCCTCCTGCACACGCACACACACACACACAAATTGGGTTAGAACCTTACGAGAATGAATTTTACGGTAAAGAAAGATCTGCTACATTTAGATGACAAGGTAAAAATAACATAAAAATATTGTTTTCTATGCTTAAGATGCTGTAGATTTACCAAATATTTGTCAGTAACAGATATTTTTTGTAAATATAGTTTCTGAGAATTAGTTTTGTTCTGTCTCTCTGTCTACTGTTACTGTTACCTTCTTATTTTCAGGAAGTACCCTGAAAATAAGGAAAACTTGACACTTGACAGGTTGTCCAATTTTATGTCTGCACCATGAACATACCTGGCTGAAAAGATGTGGTAGGACAATATCTGGCAGAGTACTGGTTAGACCTGACAACTGGGGGAAAAGACAGGGAGATTATGATTGAAAGATAACAAAAGGCAGGTCTGGATTTGTAAGATTGTATGTACCCACTCAAAACACTAGATACCTTGGTGGCAGCCCAATCAATCCATCCTTTGCCGTTGGGGTCAATGTTGAGCAGAACCAAACCCTCCACCAGGTCAGGGAAGATCAGCTGAGAGCAGAGGAAACAGAAACTGATTTAAGACTACTCTTGGATTCAGAACACATTAAACCTGAATATATTTTATCCAGCATTAGGCTAATTCTGAATAAGCAATCTGGGTAAATTACAGTACAGAGTAGTAGGATCAGGATTTGACTTACAGCGAACTTGGCTAGAATGTAAGCTCCAGCTCCAACTCCGATCCCAACAATGCTCTTGAATCTAAAAAGATCAGTAATCCATTAGATGCTGTATTTTACAACAAATAACGTAGCAGTCTATTAAGGATACACTGTTGTAAATAGTTCATATGTATTGATATGCAAGATAGATACGAGCATTCTAATAGCATGCTATGACCTAACGATGTTAGGCACATCGTTAGGCACAGTGATGAATGGCACTAGTGGCAGCACAGACTGAAATTCAAGTGTTGTATATCTCAGCTGTGGCTGGTAATGTACATTCTAAAATACATACTGTTGGCAAGAAACAGTGTCACTTTTCTCTGTTTTCTACTCTGCAATCTACATAAAAAGCTCAAGAATAAAAGCAGTTGGCTAGTAACTTAACTTTTACTGTTGAGCTACGCTTTGTTTAAGGATTTACTGAGACTTGTCAAAAAGGAGGTTTACAAATTTATGTTTCAAAACACCAAATCTTTTTTTTTTTTTTTTTGGTTAATTAATTAATTAATTTCAACAATGTTATTGCACTAAGAAATATCAAAAAGCAATGCTGTATGTGAGATAAATTAACAAATACAGATAGATTTTGTATGCTAACGCAAAAGAGACAGATCTGTCAGACAGAAGGAACAATAAATAGTCTTTGCAGAAACAGGAAAATATCTTGTCTTTGCCAGTGTGTAGCACAAAGAAAAAAGAGCACACGATGTCCCTGCAGATGGCTGTTACTGAAACACTGGCTGTGTAGGAATTAATGTGTAATTAGAAAGCAAAGTGCACCAACCCAAAGTGTTGGACTACAGTGGGCAGCATCCCAGCCAACTGGTCCATAGTGGGGTACTGGTACCTATGGAGAGAAAGGACACAACTCCTTCAGACTTATTGTCATGCCACATGCTGTATGTGTGATCAGTGCACTGCAATGATATGTTTTTACATAATGATGATGCACTCAAACTGTTTTAAAGTTTGTGCTATAAACTGAGTACCCCTGTGGCAACTGAGAAGCTCCAATCTGCTGTCCTGGGGCATCAATGTGGCAAACCACAAAGTGCTTGGTGATCTCCTGCATATCCTCATTATTGAAGAAAGTGTTGAAGCACAGCTTGTCTGTGGGAGAGCGAGCAAAGAGAGAAGATAAGCAGACAGTTGAAGAAAATGAGAGTGTAGGCACAGAACATAAGAAGCAGGGAAGAAGAAAGCAAAGGACAGTGCAAGGAGAGAGGAGGGTGGAGGGATGGGAGAACAGGAATGTCACCACATTAAATATGCAGCACAAACCAGAGGGGATTAAAGATGACCACCTGCGCCAGCAAAGATAAGGCAATGATTCCTTCCAGCAAATCTGACATGTCATACAAAACTTTATTCACCTCCATTTCTAACAGAAAACTAAAACAATGATTTACATAATGTAATATTTTATTTGGAAAATATAGATTGTGGACAGGTCAGTAAGATTTCTGCTGCCTACACATATAGATCATTTGTCCCTACCTTTGGATGGAGCTTACCAGCTGCAGGCATGCAATACCTTTGTTGCTATGGTAACAATAATAAGAGCAGCAGGAGTATCTTTAAGTTTTTATGGACTTTTTAAAAAAAACTGCTTGCCTAGATCTAAAAAATATGTCTCTGGTTTCATACAGTTATTGGACCAGATGTTTTTCCAGAGTCTGTTTTGAACTTGGCCAAACTGCATTTTAAATATTTGAGAATAGTGTAAAAATAATATCTATGTATTAACTACACTGTTGCTCTTTGGCCAGATCTTGCTTGTGGAAAAAGATCACATATTCTCATGAAGCTTCCCAGTTTAAAAATATAATTTCCTGTCACAGCCTGTCAGTTTTTATTAGCTCTTTGTGATGCTCAAGTTTCATGTGACCCACAATTTTGACTGTGACCACTTTAAAAAAAATGTCTACTTGTCCTGGAAATCTTGTTAGGGCTTGGGCTGGACCCAGTGGTTGTCAAGAAATAGCTTCTACAATGAATACTCATAAAACCTAAATGACATGAGTTAATAAAACATGATACAATGTACAATTTAACAAAGTTTTAAAACTGTTTCACTTTCACTAGCAGGGTCCACCTACTTCTGTTATTCCATTATTTTGTTAAAATGACTGACCCCCTGAAGGTTTCTCTCTCAACATTTAGAGCTCTATTTCCTGAAACATCAAAGACTCAAAACACTGAATTCTGAAATAGCTGGACTACATATATAATAGATGTCAGCTCTCTGTTTGCCATCCTCCCACAGGCTCTGCAGATGGCCTACTTTCAGCCCATGTGTGTCAGACTTGGTGAAAACCACGCAGCAACATTGTTTCTCCTCCAGCTCTGATTGAATAGTGTTAATTAAATGGGCCAATTAGCATGACAACTGGGTTAGAGATGAAAAAGATGAGGCCAATAAGGTGGTGCTTCATGTTTGTCACATGTTTTTATGTACACAAACATACCGGTGCTGCCTGAGGACAGAGGTGAGAAGTTTCACCCACCTTCTCATCAGTACATGCTGAATCATTTGACAGTGTTTTCAGTCTGCACTTCTCACTCGGTGACCTACTTTCTTCCTTTGCACTTTTTCTCTCTCTCTCTGGTTTAGCCTCCCTCTCTACTATCCTTCCTCTTTTCTCTCTTTTCTACTCATCCTACCTTTTCCTCCTGCAGTCATACCAACCACAGAGTGACAGATGCCTCCATATATTACTTTATTTTCTTTATCTCTATCAGTTTCTGTTCCGTGACCTCTTTTCTACCTCTTAAACCAGCCCTCATCTTTCCCTCTCTCGCACACCTCTAATCTCTTTCTCTTCAATTAATGTTTTCAGTTTTTTCCTCATTCTGTCCTGTTCTCTTGTTCTCTCTACCTCTGTGTTTTGAATCCAGGGACTGGCAAACTGCTGTGCCATCTGCTGATTGGGAATCATTTTAAATTTATTTATTTTTAAACAATAAACTCTCTACCAATTCTTTTCAGTATGACTGTGCCATAGTAGAATGATTAAATGACTGGCTGTGAATAATAATAGTCATGTGGTTGTGCTGCAGCAAAAGCAAGTTCTATTCTGGTCTATTGTAGTCTTCAGTCTATTACTACATTACGTGTTATTGCTATGTGATTTTCTTTTTTGTTTGTTTTTTATTAGTGTATTTTTTATTCTGTATTTTTTTCTTTCTGTTTTTATATTGTATTTTGTTCCAAATCAAATGGATAATCATCTTAATGATAATTTAAAAAAGGAACAGCAGGATAGACAGTAACAGCCTTATATCAGTCTTATCAGCAGGCAACAGAGCCATAGATCAGTTCTGGCCCATGACATGCTATTTTCCAACCCCCCACTGTACCTATCCCACCCACCAAGGCAGTGCTGCATTGCTGCTGGCTCCGCCCTGCCTCCTTCCGCAGGCTGGGGATGTTTTTCTGACCTACATTTCATCGATGCCTCTAACACCCACTATTTCATTCGCCTCCTCATCTCCTCCTCTTTTCTATTTTTGTCACCGCTCATCACACTCTCCTCTTGGTCTCTTTTCTTTGTCTCGTTGTTTTTATTCTGGTTTAATCTCCTCGGCTTTTGTCTACATTTATCCCTCCTCTTCTCCACACATGAGTCATATTTTTATTAAATTATTGTCTACTCCAAATGTGTTAAGTGTTGGCATCTATCACATGTTGTGACTTTGCATACAGTTGTGAACATAATGGTAGTCAGTGGTCAGTTTTTACAGTGCACCACAGAGCTTGAGATGGTTTTACTGTACTATTACCCATTGTTATAAGAAATCATGCATGTTATCCCCTTTCTCCTCACCTTTCCTGCTACTCAATGCTATCACTGTCCAAATGAAAATGGAAATGCCCAAAAAGAATAACTTTATAAAACACAGACTGTGCTAAAATTATATAAACTTTTAAAAATAACTTCATGACACTTTTTTTCCATGTTTCTTTTAATGATCTGTGTAGTTGTGACATTGGTGGCACAGACCTCCTGTGGAGATGATAACAAGCATTATGTGCCTGTGTGTGTTAGCAGAATAAAGGCAGGAAGGAACGGTGTGGCATAGACGCCAATTATCACCTCTGATTAGTGCAGAAACACCTTACAGAAAAGAGAGGCAGATCCACACATATTTTACATGGACACTCACGGTTCAGTCCCACATCATGGTAGGTGAGGATAGCAGGCTTGTTTCCTTTGGGTGCCCCACGGATCACCACATGCAGCATCCCATAAGGGGTCTCAACATCATGTTCCTGTGAAACACAAAAACGCACACTCACTATCACCTGAGGAGACATACAACGTACTGATCTATAACCTCCATTGTTTCACACTGTGAGACACAACAAATGTATTAAACACTATGTATGCAAAAACCCATCATTTAAACTGCTATTTATTGAACTTCAGTCAACTTCAGTGTGCGTGGCAGAGATGCAGGATCTCAGTTGAAAAAAGGAAGGTCTTAACATGTAAACAATTCAATAGTAAATGGTGCAGAATGTAGAGTCACACACTGGCATGGTAAAATAAGAAAGCAAGAATAATGTATAGAAAAACTTTAATGTCTAAAAGAGAAGGGGGGGTTGAATTTCTATAATGATGTAATAAGCTATTTTTGGTCAGCAGAACTGACAGTAATGAGTTTCAGAATGGGTTTCAGAACAAGGGGCTAAGCCATGTGTGCCTCGGTAGCCTAATAGTTAAGGATAGGCCAGGGTACCTTTGTTTCCTGTCGGTATCTCTTCTACAACTATCAAATAAAGGCAAAGATGGCAAAAATAAATGAATAAATTAAAAACAGGGGCTGGTGTTTAACCGATATATAACAGGTGTTGAATATGTAAACTCTAAAATAATTTTCCAGAAACAATGCCAACCAGTTACCAGTACTGAACATTAATTAGATTAATTTGAATGATCTATTTTGAGGATTTTGCTTTTATTAGCTAAAAAAAACGAACAAACAGAACAAAATCTCCTGTATGTAGAATCTATTGTAAATGTCCGCGCGATTTGTCATTATGATAATGTTTTAATTGTTTGGCTTGAAATGAAAGTAAAGTTCTCTAATGGCTCATGCTGGCATCAAACAGTTAGCCTGGACTGTATCCAAACCTCTCTTGTTATGACCCACATTTTGTCAGCTTTCGCTGGTTGGAGCCAGCCAAACTCAAAATGGAGGAAGGAAATATGTGTTGCCATGAACTGCGTAATGTGAGACTCTCTCTCTCTCTCTCTCTCTCTCTCTCTCTCTCCCCCTCTCAGGTACACACACACAAACACACGCGTGTGCACACACACACACACACACACAAATGCACACATACACTAGAGAGGTGTTATGGGTTTACTATGCCAGGTTTAGAGGTTAAGTGCAGTGATTACTGATGATTCTGACACTCCTGTCTATATACTATGTCTGTGTCTACTGTAAACCAAACACACAGACGTCCAATAGACACTGACATGCCATCATTATTATCCTCACAGTACAGACACAAATAGTGGATGCACCCAACTGCTAAAATTCTGCATAATCCTCCCCAGCAGTACATCGTCACGCAGACAGCAGTTATGAGTTAATCCAGGCAGATTATCACACTATTATTTCAGCATCAACATCAGTGTTATCTGCAATCAGCATTCTAATTCAAGGCAGTTATTGCACCTGGAGCTATATTGAGAGTCTGCTGTCAGTGACTGGATTCTGGTATATATGATCTCTCATTGAAAGAAATTCCATCTTTCAAAGTAAGACACTGCATTTTTTCATTTTTGACAGTAGCTTGATCAGTGTGGTTCATCTTATTTCATTGTGAGCTGAGGTCCAGGGAAGAGCAAACATCTTGGCTGCATCACACAACAACAAACAAAAAACAAACACCTCTATGCATCTGTCTCAAGGTTGCCAAAATAGATGATACTGCAGAGGGATTAACACTTCCTCTACATACCCATGCACATACACATAAATATGCAAGTGTGTTTTTTGCAGAGGTATGTTGCACAGCGTCTGATGATAGCATGCTCAAGTGTGTCAGTGGGTCACACTCAAAGGACTCAACATTTGACACTGATGCTGCAAGTTTCTCCATATCAATAGAGAATATGAGCAACACTCATTAGACAGTTTGTAAAGATAGATACATTTATTCTGACAGAGCTAACACCAGATCCAAAGACTGACTGAAACACACTCTATGAATAAAACACACACACACACACACACACAAAAAAAAAAAAAAAAACACTCAGACACAGTATACATCACACATCCTTTCTGCCACTCACCCCATCCCAGCATTCAGGCATGGCTCCACAGTAACTGTACTCTCAGCAAGAAGAAGAGGAGGAAGAGGTGCAGACAGGAAGACACACAGCCAGTCCTCTCCTGTTTTAAGGGACTAGGTCCTGGTGAGCTCTCACTGTCGGATGCAGAGCTGATAGTAGATGCTGCAGGCTGCTGCAGTGTCTTTATGCTCAGCACTACTCCCACCCAGTCTGTTAGGCTCAGAGCTGCTGCTCTTCCTCCTCCCTTCCCCCTCCCCTTCCCTTTCTCTTTATAGGCACCAGTAACAGGGGGTGGAGCAGGTTGGAAATGACTGACTAACAGGGTTGCCTCGCCCATAGGATTGGTCTACTGTCTTGTCAGTCTTTACTCTGAAGGTGCCCTTTCTCTCTCTCATCAGCATCAGTCTTTTAGTTGTGATCTGTCTCTGATTAATTGGCTCTCTGTTTTTCTCAGCAACTGCTGCTATTCATAAATTAGCCCTAATGAAGCTGAATCCTTGGATGAAAAATATTAGGCGACCATGGCATGATTATCATGACATCCTCTTCACTTTGCCTCACCAAAAGCCAACTGTGTTGCTACAGACTGTACCAAGACCAGAATGAACCAGAACACACTGGCATTTAGAAGTTCAAAATCTTAAATTTTGATGAACTTAGACATGCATTTTTTCATAGGTGACTTGTCTTAGCAATACTGACCTTAAGGAACAAAGAGTGTGTGTCTAAAATAAATTATAGTGTACTATATTTATCGTCTGCCATTCTACTGGAGCGTCAAATTGAAAATGTGTGATATTTAGGCTTTCAATATACTGTAGTTCCTTCAGTCTCACATCTTCTTTCTGCTAATAGTTTCACAAAGCAGTGTATTGTATTTTATAGATGCAAATATTACAGTGGTGTGACACCACACCAGTCATCAGGGATAATGCAAAAATAATTTAAAAGAGTCCTCAATCACATTTCATTACTTACTGCAGAGTAAACTATGTATTGTGAAGGGATATTGAATGAGTGAACAAACAAGCGATTTTGGATACGGCTCCAGCTCCAAGTCCAAAATGGAGGAAGCTATGATATCTTATTAGCTGTGTGCTACCATTCTTCATCTGTTAGTGTACCGTGGTCCACATAAGGTTTTTTTTTGGAGTTGATTATATAAACAAATATTTTGAATTAAGCCTATGACATAGTAGCCATTGGCAACTGGACTAACAAGTTAAAAGTAAACAGCAGTAAGCTTGGAGGACTTTTTCACTCTTTAGTAATTCTTCATTTAATAAGATGATGTACAACCCTTAGAACAAAACAACAGAATGGAGTAAATAGCCAAGTAAAGAGAAAAAGAAAAGAAACTCAAGGAGTAGCACCACATTGTTCCCAACTGGCTAGTGTGTTAGCAGTTAACTTGCCAGCTACAGTAGCAAGGTAGCCAAGTTTTTTTCCTCCAACTACATCACCCATACTCATGATATCGTCTGAATGCAGCATAATTCTATTGTTAATTTGCCATTTGATAAATGATTTTAATCCCCATGCACATTGCACAGGTGACCTTTTTTTGTTATTACTATATGACAATATTACCTGAGCTCTGTATTGTGAATCTACAACAACACTTTTCTGTTTAATCTTTTTGACAGGTAGATTATGTTGTATCTCAATCATGTGCCAGCTGGGGTTATAATACTGTTACCTGAATTGCCGCATCTGAAAGAATTGGGGTTGTCAGAAATGCCTCAGCTGAGGAGGCAAATCCTGCCAAACCTACTAAACTACTGTTCATTTTGCTCTGGGCCTTTAATTCATAAATGTATCTCCACTTTAAATAGAATATCATATTAAGGTTTTTGGAAGGATGAGAAGTGTACGTATATATTCACATGGTTGTAATGGTGTCTGAATGACTATCCTGCTGACTACAGTGTGTTACTTTTACTAACACACACATGCTGTCTCCCTCACCTTGATCTCTTTGTCAGTCAGCAGTCCAAGCCTTTATTCCTTTCATTTCAACCCATATGCCCCCCTTCTCTCTCCCTCTCTCCCCTCTTTTCTTTGTCTATCTATTCCCCCTTTCCTCTTGACAGAACACTCAGCATGCTGACTCAACTTGAAGCGATGCTCTTTGCTTGCCCTTCCCCTCTCTTTCTGACTTTGCCCCCTTGTACTTCACAGAGGCCCCTGCATTGTTCCACCTGCTTTAAACATACAATCTCTGCCAGCAAGCATTTGACAAAGAGTGATGGACAGAGGGGAAATTTGAGATGATTCGAACTGATATCAAGGAGTTTTAAAATTAAAATAAATTTACACCAAAATACACTCAGACCTTAAACTGCAATATTTAAATGTAAGTTCATGAAATACCCAACCTTGGATATTCTTTAAGATCCATTACTTTTGGTGATCAAGCACTAATTGGCAGCACGTGTTTATGTAAGCATGTGGTGGCCTCCTTGGTTAACCTTGATTGGAATGTGTTTCAGAAAAACCTGGAGCTAGACATTGTTTCTCTACTCAGAGAAGCTGGGTTACATATGTACCCTTCCATTCTCTATCGTGTTGAGACTATCTCTAAACCCTACATATTCCATATGTATGGAGACTCTGTAAGACACACCATGTGGAAACCAAACAGAACCAGTTGCTTTGGAAGAAGCATAAATGACTGGTTGTCCAAGGCAATTCAGTTTTTTAACACACTAACAACTGGTCTGTTGTGCTGTGGCATGTTCCAAAAAGGTACACCATTCAGGGCCTGACAGGGTACAACAGTGACTGCCCACTTAACCCTCCTTCACTGTCCTGAGGAGGATGGAAATGGTGCAGCTGGACATACTGGCTGGTATGGTATTCCAACCACCATAGCTTAGAGCAACACCACAAACACCATTGAGAAACTATGCAATAAGTTTGCAACAAACCTCTGGCAGTTTCTGAGGCCCCACACAAATGCCACAAATTGGGGGACGCCTCCAGCATTTCCTGGAGGAAGTGGAGGATGTTGTGTGTCATGCAGGAGAGGGGATACAATCCCATGGCTTGAAAGACATGTGTGACCAAGAGGAGGATTGTCTCTCCCAATGGAGAACAAATGGAGATGAAGGGATTTGGCCCCTATCAAAATGCTGCACTAGGTTTTTGTGGTGTGAACATGGTTTTACTTGGTAAATGGACAATGCTGATGTCAACACACACAGTAAATACCACACTACTCAATACCTAGATACACACAAATGTGACTGCTTGACCATGGAAACCAAGAAATCTAAGAGGCTACAAAAAGATCATCCACCTCAGCTGCTCCCATGAAAAATGCAGGTTCAAGGGATAGGCTACAACACAGTTTCATTTTTATGGATCCCAGGGGATCAGGGAACAGGGGTCTATTTGGATTTATACTTAAACATGATCTTTGGATAATTTGCTATAAGATGATTATACTTAAATAATCAATTACAAATAATTCAATTAACAGCATTTGAAGTTCTCTTTAATGAATCTCAAATACACACAAATTTGGCTGAATAAAAAGAATACTCTGGCAGACAGTTTTGCGATCTGGTACACTGGCATCTCTCCTTGATCTTAATACAAAAGATGTCGACTTGTAATTCCTCACAGTTTTTACTGATGATGCATGCTGCTGAAGTTGTTCATAAGTTGTTTAACTAACAACCTGAGAATTCCCTTGGGCCAACAGGTGAGCTGCATGCCTTAACACATACAGTTCACTAACACTAGAGACAAGTTTACCCATTGATGTCAGGGTTGGCATAGAAAGACAGACATTAAAACTCACAATCTCATCTGCAGATATATTAAAGTGGTCAGTTACGCTAGCTTGCATGTCTTATTCTAGATTTTTTTTACTGCATCCTTAAATATCACAAATCTTTATTATCACCTTTATAATATTAACCCTTGTGAAATTACAGATATCTCCCACCTTCCTCTTTTTCTTTTCTCTGCTGACTCAGGCGGGCGTCACTGTTCGACCAAGTGAGCAAGTACAAAAAGATGACTGACGACAACGACAAATGAAAGATGAAGGATTGAGATGTACTGATAAGAAATGGTAACTGACAGGAGAGAGGGAGGCAGACTCAACACACACACAGCTCATACCTTCCAGTCCCCTACTGGCATCAGCTGTTCACAGCTTTCCTGCACAAAGAGAGAAGCAGAGAGAGAAAACAGACTTTAAATAGACTTGGGGGGGGGGGGGTCGTCTAAACTCACACACACAGACATTTTCCTTTTACAAGGCTGTGTCCACTGTTGGAGCTGAAGGACACAAGACTCAGAGCAGCCCAAGCTGTACAGTGTATGTCCAGAGGCACTTTAGTAGTACAATATATCATGCTTAACTGTCTCTAAACGTACACAGAAATGTATGGTATATATTAAATTTTGCATTAATTGCTCCATTTATAGATCAAAAAGGAGTAAAATTGTACTGTATGCATTTCAGATTATTTAAAGGGGACTCCAGCAATTCAGTGTTGTACTGTATTAAATTGGGCAGCTCACAAGAGAGGAAAAATATAAAGAGAAAAGGTCAAAATTGTTGCCACAGAGGTCAAGCTAGCATGACTTTTAGTCTGTAATCAACCTCCAAAATACTAGCATTACATTTCCCATAATGCAACTATATAGTGACTTTCATCATGACACTGGTAATTGCCATTGTCTGTAAAATTTCACACCACCACTGTTATGCAGACTGTCATCTCAAGCTGAGAAAACCCTGATGGCATCATCTGGGTTATTCTGTCAGACATTGGAAAGCTCCATCCAGAGTCATAGATGATATGATACAACTGTTTTTGCTGTACTCCCCATGATGAATAAACCAATATTGATAGTGGTATAAAATTGGTAGAGTTTTGTGTTTTAACACACCAGAATGAAAATTACACTCTTATTACAGTGTATCTCACTCTAGTAAGACAGTAAAGATGATTTACTAAAGTGCATGTGGGAAACTGGGAGCAAATTAATAGTACAAAGTGAGTAATGATGGTGTTTGAACACAGAATGATAGAGAGTGCAACATCCAGATTCACCCCAAAGCAAATCACCTCAACAGTCATTGACATCTGTAAAGAAAAATTAGCTTGGACATATGATCAAGGCATAAAAACAAATTTTTTATCATCTGGCCAAAGTAATGGGGGGAGTCAGAATCCCTGGGAGCCAGTTTGACTCCTTGACTGCCAAGGCAGATTAAAACATTCAGAGACATTGCTGATGACAAGCTGCCCTCAGTAGATGTGACAGCTGTGCCAGTGCCAGTGCCAGTCAAAGCTTTCCAGTATTTGAATGCTTTGAATATAATCAGATGACATTATTTTGGATGTCTTAAAGAAAACACACTGATCAGCCACAGCATTCATCTGGATGAATAAGTAACCCAATCCCCAGAATCCACAGGACCCAGAGGATCCACTGCCCATGTCCCAGCTGTAGCGTGAATGGACATAAATAATATCAGACAGGGGGTTTTAATGTTGGGGCTAATCAGTGTATGTTCTATCTTGCAGGTGAGGTGCTTTCTTTTTGAGGAATATGGTCTTCTCTGAAGCAATGTATTGAAATAAAACAGGTGTTTTATCTGTAACTAAATGCATACCGGGGCTGGAATATTACCACATGCTTATTAGCAAAATGAAATTTTAACAAATTTTTACAAGTTCACTGATAGTAACCTGTGTTATTTCAACATCTGATTCATGAACTTATTCCTGCTCTGTTTTGTTGTTCCCTTGATGAAGCTGAACAGAGAAGGAACATTTGGACATAAAATAAAGACATGAACATGAGGTTGGACACCAGTCAGAACCACCAGACAGTGGTTTTCACAGTGTTTCCTTGTTAAACATGCACATGTCAGGTCTTAGTTTGTGAGTTCACATAGAAATTTTGGAAGAGGTTTCTGAAAGAAAATAAGGCAGGGTTAGAGATGGATATTACACATACACAAAGTCAAAAGAAACAGTTGTGGATTGAGGTACAGGAAAAAGTTTAAAGAAAGTCATATTTTAGTTATTAGCAATGAAGACTGGAGATAAGGATGGGTGTGGTACTCCAGTGAATGAACAAAATCAGATCAGGGACACATCTAAAAAGTGGGAAAGACATACCTAAAAACAACAGGACCTGAAGTTGCCCTATAGAAGAATATGACGATTTTATATTAATAATAATAGAGACATTAACTTTTCCAGTATGCCACTGTATCCTCACCAGCACACAGCCGGGAGATGTGAGGAGTAGGAAATACAATAAACTGATTTCTCACCTCAACTTAAATGTACAACTGAAAGGGCAGCTTCAGACTCTGGAGTTTCATGCACAAGGCTCTTTGTCTTGGGAGGGAAAATGTTAGTGATGCCAGTATGATGGTCGGACCAGCAGGTGGCACTCTTTCATATGACTCCCACCCCCATCATACTGCATGTATTGGATATACTGCTGCTCACCACGGTAAGAAGGAAGAGGACTTAGGAGCTGGAGTGAGTACTGTGGCATCTAGAAGAAATGTTTGATCTATACAGTTTTTTTTTCTAAAAACCATTTTTGGACATTTTCCACCAAAAACCTTTTGGAAGAATGTGTCCCATTTTGTCTTGTTCTATCTCAGAATAAAGATTTCTAAAACTGAGATTCTCAGTTGAAACAGTAATAAATCAATACAATAGGTAGGCGCCTAGTGCTTGCTCATGGTGGGATCTGTTGGGTTTTTCTCTGTAAATCTTATAAGATAAAGAGTACGGTCTAGACCTGCTCTATATGTACAGTGCCTCGAGATTCTTCTTCTGTTGTGAATTGGCGCTATATATAAATTTTGACTTGTGATCTCTACAAGCTTTGTATTATGTATTATGTATGGCTGCAGAGTGACAGGGTGCTGAGAAGATGTTCTGGATCTAGTTGCTCTCTGCTGGTGTTGTCTGCTCTTATGGTGTGTTTGTGTTGTCTCTGATCCTGGAGTCTCTGTGTCTGGAGGCTGGTTTCACTAATGTAGATTTTGGCCCACTTTTTAGGCTTTTTAAAAGGATCTCTCTGCTAAAAAGGCAGAATTACTGCAACACTAAATTGAGTTCATCAGGTCCAGGAGGATCAGGGACTGAGTTGATTAAGTCTGATCCAAGAGATCCTATGAATGGAGATGTCTAGACAGGGAAAGTAACAAGTACCAGTAACATACATAATTTCTAGGAAACTTCTAGTAGCATGTGTGCCTCATATTGAGGGATACAACACAATAACAATAATCATTCAAAGCTGCAGCTAGTGCTGATAGGCCCTCACACCTATCATGCATGTTGAAGGTGCTGGCTAAGGATGGTACATGTGTGCAAGTCTTAGGTTGAGAGCAGTATTAATTTTTCAAGTTTTTCTTTTATAACTTTTGCTGCTTTTGGAGCATCAAAACTTCACTCCACTTTGGAGTGACTGATACATAACTTTTTTGCATTTTGGTGCCCCCTAGAGATGAAGTGCAACATGCTTTAGTACTTAAGATTCCGTTTCAAATTTCAGGTTGATATCTCAATGCACTCAGGAACTATTGCACATTAAAATGGATGTAAAATGGATTGATGCATCAATCATTCCTTTGATAACTTTTTGTCTGCATTGTCTGTATATGAAGTATACCAAATTTTGTGAAGATGGGATGAACAGCCTTCAATTAATTTGTTTTACTTTGACATTCAATGTTTTTGAAAATGTCTGGAAAATTTGGCATTTCAGAGCAGAAAACCTCTGGAGCAAAGATGCACATGAATTGAGAGAGAATTGAGAGATGAAATTTGAGTCTAAGCTAAGCCATTTTTGAGATATTTGCAAAAACCTCAAACTGATTGTTATGCACTTCCTTGAGGTCACTGGGTGATTAATGCCAGAGTAGTGAATGGAATTTGCAACCCACCTGTCAAGTTTTGCTCTTTGCTGTATGAACACATGTAGCAGAATAAAAAAATATTAAAACACGGGCTGCTTTGCATCCAAGGTCCTATGTCTAAATCCAAGGGGACAGGTGACCACCAACTGGTGCCCATATACCTCAGCGCAGGTGGTTAGTGAAGCATATATGATGACTTTTTGTATTGAATCCCTCAGTGTGCAGGAACACCACTTTTATAATTTGTGAGCTATACACAAGTTTCTACATTTAATATTGGCTGCAACCAGCTCTGCCTAGCTGTAACCTTAGAGATAGCTACAGTGCTCTTTACTGATAGCACTTCGGTACATTTACTTACATGAGATTTTGTATAGGAATTTGTATTTTTACTGTGTAGTACTATTTGTAAATAATACATACGTACAAACATTACGTTGGCTACATTGTCATGTTGGGTGTTTTCTAGTGGTGGATACTAGCAGTTAATCAGCCATTCAGATTTTCGTGGTTTTTGTGTAATGGGTTAGTTCTGTTCTGTATATCTCAAGTGTCTAATGTTCAAGTTGTCTGCTCAGCTGAACTCTTTTTGAGTTGTGTTGTGTTGGCTCTGTGTGTGTGAGTCAGTGTGCTGGCAGTCAGATTTTTCTGCTTGTTTGGGTGGTTCTGGTAGTTACCGGGAGGACCCCGCTGGTACGACGGCGAGTCTGGCGGAGCCAGTGCCGTGCGATGACATGCCAGCGGTGACTGGGGCGGCTGGGGGGGGAGGGGTTGTTAAGGGGTGCAGGGCTGGCAGGGCAAGGGAGCCCCCCTGATGCCTCATCTCCTTTATCCTGCTGTGTTGTGAAACAACAAGCACAAGGTGGTTATTGGGTAACAACCAGAGCAGACATAGCAGCAACACATACTGAACATAAGAATGTGATATAAATCATTCATGTTTCATTTTCTGATGCAATTTCATGGAGATCTTAGAAATGCACTCAGGCTGAAAAAGAGGAGCAAGTTGTACAAGTTTTGGAATATTTAAATTGTGCACTGTTAACAGTTTACTTGATAGCATAACAACATTACCTTTGTTGTACTTTTACCATCACCAACTGTCATTCAGTGAAATGGAGTATTCATGCATATTCATTACAAATAAAACAGGGGTACATTTTTAAAAACACTGCTCCAAAGTTGGACCAAAGGACCATTAAATTGTCTTAGTATTTACTTATTTTAAAGAAATACCCAAAACATTATAAAGAGTGATATATGTTGTATATTTTTAATAAAATGACCAAAATGAACAATTTTGTCCTTTTTGGACATATTTGGACAATCCAAATGCACCACTATCAGTTTATTTGTTCTTTTAAATGCTGAGCATAATGTCTGATATTTTAAGTAATTCAAATCAATTTCAGCAAATAAAAACTAAAACTTGACTGCTTTTAACCATCAGGATTAAACGTCTATTACGTCTACATGAACTGAATGCAGCATTAGTCTCAGTCTCTTCCTGTGAGTCAGACCAGAGTTTTCCCAGTGTTTTGTGCCAGGAGGTAATCACTCAGTAACTGCTCTTAAAGGTCACTAACATACTGTTGCACCAGAGCTACAAGCTTAAAATGAGCTGGGAGATGAGAGAGGTAGGAGATAAAACTGCAAATGTGTCTGAGCTGAAGTCGTCATCAACAGAACAATGAAATGAGTGACCCACTGAGTCACGCAAACATGTAACTGGATCAATGGAGGTAGCAATTGATGGCCTTGATTATTCACAAGCAGAGGGTCATAATGAGAAGGCCTAATGATCTGTTGATGAGCTGATCAGTAGCAGAATTAGTCAATCACATTGATCTACAACATATGCTACTCCTAATAAGCTACTTGGTCAAAAAAACAAAACAAAACCCTGAACTACTGCATGTCCTGGGAGCATTGCTTAATTTCTGACACAGTGGCCATGTGAGTCATGATTAACAGGTTTAGTCAGTGGCTCCATTCGCTGCTTTCACATTGATTCCTCCAGCAGAGATAATAGGCTTGTCATAAGCATAAGAATATGCAACAATATGCACATCTGTTCTGATATGTTGGATCAACCACCCTCTATCTACTTTTTCTCTGCTCCATTCACACACAACTCGAAAGACTAACAACTAACCCTATTCACTGAGAAATGGCTGTTTGAAATATTTAAAGAGAAATGAGTGTTTTCCAGTCACTCTTCAAGTCACTTTTCAAGTTAATCTGGCGAGTCTCCACCATTTCCATAATTCCTGCAGTAGGAGGCTCTCAAACATTCAAGAGCTCCGGATTCAGCCACAACCTGTTGCTTAAGTAGTGGGTAAGTGGACTGGAATAAGTGGCCTTTATATAACCACCCACTGCCTACCCACCTCTCTCTCTCAGCTTAAGCGAGCTTTCATCTTTTCATAGTTTTGTTATCGCAGTCATGGTTGGATCCTCAGCTGGTAAACAAGCACATTATCTATTTATAAGCCATCCCAAACATGTCTGTGTCTGTCAAGAGTTTCAGAGTAGTTCATTCTGCACACACTAATCAGCATATAAGCACCCAGACAGGACGGTTAATGGTACAGAGGATCCACGTGGTAAATAAAGCAGATGGACTGACCATGTCTGAGTCCACTCCTCTCTGCTCTGGCAGCAGGGGCTTCTCTTCCGTGAACTGCTGCTCCTTAATCCCTGCCATCCTGGATAGCAACCTGCAACACAATCACAAACACAGAAGATTACGCTTCATGTATGACCTTACAAAAAACAGAATCATCTGCATTTGTATTTGCTCCCAGAGAGATTCATGATGATGGCAGTACTGTTTCAGTGACATCCACAATCAGATGGCTAATAGAATATTGTGTTCTACTGAAGTGAACTGAGCAGCTGACAAATGAGGAACTGATTGGAAATGGAGGAGATGGAATCAAGATGGGGATCAGTTTCACTGCTTTACTGAAAGATTTATCAGTTAAAAAACATTTATGGTACAAAACACATCAGAATAAAAACAAAAGTTACACAACCAACAATGCTTCAAATTCAGACTACAGTAGAAGTAAATCCTCCTCCTAATGAAAGATGCTCTGTGGAGTTTTCTTGTTCACAAAGTTGTGTTTACAGTCTTTGTTAATCACAAAATGCATTATGGGTGTCCCTGATGACTAACAGAGTTGCTAAGTGGGAGGAGCAGTTTGTTATGTGTTTTTTCCCTTTCTGTATTGAATTTTCCCTTAAAAGATATCCTCAGTGTTACTGTACATATACACAAGGGATTCTGCAGGATAATGTAACAACCCCATTAGATCATGGCTTTGTTTGTTATAAATTTGGCCAAGTGGACAAGCCTAAACAACGCAAGAGCTGTGGCTGCTGTCACCATAGAGAAGAGGCTAGTCAGATGTGGAATCTGAGTGCCATAGTTGTTGAAATCACCCGCAACTGATGTAGAATTTAAAACTAATTTAATTTCAAATTCAAGTTGTGTTTTCTCAGCACCTCAGTATTTAGTTTCCACCCTCCATCACCGGCACACAAAACCTGTGGTGAATGCATGTCCGTCCTCATTAAACATTTGCAATTCGGCATTTTGACGCATATCGGCATCGGTATTTTTCAAAATCCGACAGCCGATAAGAGATCAATTTAATACTGGGTTATTTTGGCTCTATTTATTATATTATTTTGGCTCTCCACCCACAGCACCATCTGATTGGTTACACGCAGAGCCACGGCATGGATAACAGCCAATCAGCAGTGAAAGCTGTGCATGCACAGTGCTCACACACACGGGGAGAGGAGAAAAAGTTTGAACTTAAAACAAAGATAAGTGAAAGATAAAATAACATTTCAGTTATACTGAAATTTTGGAAAACTTTATTTACTGTAGAAAACTTTAGGAAGCTATTTATTTTTTTAATTTTTCATTTAACAATTTAATTAATGCTGCTGAGCCTGGGAGCTCCCTGCATTTTTTGTTAGAATTCTTAGACAATAGAAGATAAAAAAAATTAAAAAAAAACCTTTAACAAAGCTGTTTAATAAACATATGCTTAAAGGCATTTAAACAAAGTTAAGTGTTGGTGTTTGTGTTGTTCAAAATTTTGACCCCAATATTTTCACTTTTACTGCAAATGAATATCAGCTCCAAATATCGGTTTTCGGCCTCCTTGACTACTAATAATTGTTATCAGTATCGGCCCTGGAAAAACCCTATCCGTCTATCTCTAGTTGCATTGCTGTGTTTCTTGGTGTAACACAAACAAAATGTGGACAAACTCATATCATAATTGCTCTGTTACAGAGACCTGCAGTGGTCACATTTTTTTTTTTAAATTGTGTGACCAAAACAGCAAAATGTTCTACAGAATTAATCAAAACATGTGCATGAAATCTCTGGGAGGTGAAACCCAAAATGAAGAGAAGCAACAAAAAGTTTGAACTGAGTGATCTTTTTCCCCCAAAAGTTTAAAGAACAGTATCCACCAAAACACAGTTCAGTGATGCTCTAGTTTGTAAGGCAACAAAGACAGGGTCAAAACTAGAGTAGACATAGATGCTTACTGACCAAGATTGTTATGGAGCTGGGAAGTTCACTACCCCCAAAAATAACAAAAGGTCTGAGGCTGTGCTGAGATCTAGTTGAACTGGCCTGTTATACACAACTACACTAATATACACAGACACATCAACACACACAAAGAGTGAGGTCAGACAGTGTCAGTCCAGCAACTCTGCTAGACGATGATATCAGTCCACCAACACACTTAGATAAACAAAACGCAAACATGACCACACACAAAGTCTCGGGCTGAGTGAGCTTCTGTTGAGACTACATCACCTGACTGAGGTACTGTTGGCCTCAGTGCTACAGAACGGTAAGATTTACAGTGATTTTTAAACAGTGAATAACACTCAGGGACTACTTTTCCTCATTTAATGTGAAGTTAAAGAGATGGCAAACAGACGTGTGTGTTCAAATAAGAATAAATATGAGACTGATTACTGCAAATTATTGCTATTTGTTTTTTAAAAGTCCAATAAGCCCCATCACCCTTCATTACTATTGCCACACCTGTAAAGCTCTTCATTTTTGCAGTCATGACATGAAGTCTACAATGATGATAGTGAAATGTTTGCCACTGGAAAATTAACAGTAATTTCTCATTGAATGGGATTTTGATTTCAGATAGAAGTAGACAAAAGTAGGCTTTTCCAACAAATCTTCCTCTTTATCTTGTGCCATTTTTTCTTTTTCTGCAGCCTCATTTGTCCTCTACTGTTCTCCTCTCTCCAGAAATGATTAAGCATAATCTGTGTTTTTATCCAGTACCATTAAAGAGAGACAGTCATTTTCAGCAGCTGATGGAGATCTTATTTGTGAGTGTCACTTACAAGGCAAAATGCATATTGTTTTTTTATTTTCCTTCCTTTTATTTTTTATTATTATTATTTAGCCATATGAGAGCATTGCATTAAGCTGCAAACACAACACTGACAAATCATCATTTTATGAAGTTGTTACATGGAGAATGTGTTAACAAGCAGTTGCCTACTCATACATTTAACAGGCATGGCTACCCAACAGTGTGTGTCCAATATCTCTTTTCCTACAGGAAATACATCAAATGAAACTTCACTGTGTAACATATACACCTGGTGCCTGAGAGATTGTGAGCATGAAGGATGCCTGCACTGCCTCTGACAATGAAATTACCGATACAGTTTCACATTTCCATCATTAAATGTAATTTCATAGCTGTCTGTTTGTTTTTATAATATCTGACAGTACACAAGCACTGAAAGACAGACCATTAAGGTGGAACTTATGTTTAATTTAATTCCTATTTTCTCACATGACGTACTACTGTAAAGCATTTTGACACAAATGAACAATGGAAATACACAGACCAACTGCTGATCAGTTTATTATTATAAGAGAGTTTTTAATCTCTTGCCCTGGTCACACTGCATGAGCAAAGTGGCCTTTATAGACTGATCTGATCAGAGAAGCTTGAACTCCCTCAGTGCTTTACAGTAAGCTGTTTCATAGTTTATAGTGTTTTACAGATTTTGTGCATAGAAGAGGCTGACTGAGATGTAAAAATAATACATTTAAATTAAATAAATATGTAATTACAAATAAATGTATTTCGGTGATCTTCTCAGTCTCTATGTATGTTCTACATTGTGTTGCTGCAGCCTTTATGTTAGTCTGACAGCATTCAGTTCAGAACTGTGGTGTGTTGGAACTAACACAGAGATGTTTCTAGGTCCAATCGATGTCGTTAACTTTGCATAAAAACGACCAGGGTGCATATGCAGAAATGAGACCAACGTGGTAAATTGTTGTTAGATTGATTCAAAGGGGTGTGCATCTGCTGTGTCTGGAAATGACACCTACATGAGTGACCCAAAACAGTAAAGTTGTGTGTCGCAAACCAGAACAGTGAGCTAAAAGATGCTAAAAGGTTTCATAGAGAAATATTAACTAGAGCAGATTTAAATGGATTTTGGCATAGCATTTTACTCCCTCATGTTAAAGATTATCGCAGTTTATTACAACTTGGTACTTCTAATCATAGCCTTTCCCATAATTTCTACCAAACAAAGTCATTGCTGAGGTCTTGGAACCCTGTGACACTGTTAAAAAGTTGGAGTAAAAATGGAGCAGTGGAAATGCTGACAGAAGCAGCAGCACTGTTTCACCGACAGCTTAAGGACACTGCCATGATTAAAAGGGTGAACTGGATATGTCAGCAGTGTGATAGTGATGAACCACAATTTAAGCATCATAATGCACATGCCAGACAACCAAGAAAGGTCAACCACTGAGAGACTAAACTCAGGAAGTGCATGGGAACAGATAGCACAACAGCAGTAACAGCAGTTGTTTAGTTTTAAGATCAGACACTTAAAAAAAACACAAAAAAGCACTACATTACAAAGAACAGAGAAAGTAGAGGCAGCAGCAGTGGTGGCAAGCAGCAGCATAGCTTTCAGGTGAGTCTGCACAGGCCTGCAGGAAAAGGATGAGCTGAGAAATGACAGCTCCAGTACACTGCCATTATTATGTGAGGAATACTGTACATCAGGTGAGTGTAACAATGGACTAGCTTACAGACTTTCTATATGTGTGTTTGAAAAAGTATTTCTAGGTACACTCATTTGGTCAGAGTACATCTTTTACTTGTTAATTGAGCCAAATAAACAGAACTAAATGACCTCAGATATTATCCCTCCCAGAGTAAACAACTCTGAAAGACACCCCCCCTGCTCTTGAATTCCACTGAGAAGTAACACAGAGGATTTGAATAAACCTCTTCAGGAACTCTCAGGATTGCAAAATGGCCTTCTCATCTCTCACAATAAAAGTGTCAGGATTAACATTGGCCAGACAGCCAACCACCATTCTCAGATCCGTAGAGGCCGATGTTCTCATGTGACCATAAAATAAACAGCAGGATGTAAACACTCCTTATAACATTTTGGGGTCATCCTGGCTGTGAATCTCACAACAGCGATACACAAGATGAAAATATATTTCACAAATAAGTCACCAGAATTAACCACGTTAAATGATTTTTCTCTCTCTCCACATGTTAATCTCTCTCTCTCTCTCTCTCTCTCTCTCTCTCTCTCTCTCTCTCTGTGTGTGTGTGTCTCTGTTTCACACGTACACAAACACACACACACTCATCCTGAGTGGCCTCTGAGATAAGAAACTTGCCAGGTTCCTGTCATGAATGGTAGGATGGTCCTGACTCTGATATTCCTTTTTGGTTAAGCACATGTCTAAATACATCGGAATCAGCTGTCCAACCCTTCAGTAATCCAGTTATTACTCAACAAAACCCCTTCAGCTCCCATGTCTGTGTGATATGCAATGGCCAGTTTATGAAATGCTAAATTGAATACACTGTTTACCATGTGACCACACTGTCACCTAGTAACCATGGGCAGTCAGGTCTATTTAGGTCACTTCTGTGATTTTCAGTGTACAGTTACTACTGAACATCATCTTGATAATGAACTAGTCCTGTATACCATGCTTGATGGGCTGTACTATTATCATATTATTTCCCTAATGACCTACGTAATACATACAATTTATGTTTAGAACCACTATTGATTTACCATAGTGTTAAGTTTAAGTGTGTGATTTTTGCAGATAAAACCTCAGTTAAACTCCCTAGAGTATGAAAGGTTCCAGATCAATTCCCTCTATTCCTCTTTATCAAGCTGAGCACATTTTAATCTTTAGCTGAAACAAGCCCAAGTTTGTAGCTCAGTACTATAGTCTCAATAAGCCTTGGTTTTTGAATTTTTGTATTTCAGTAAGTCTTGCTTTGATAGTATTTTGGAAGTTTTGTCATCCGGCCAGCAAAATCACATTAAACACTGTCTAGTTAAAGAACGTGAGTGTAGTGTAGTGTTCCACCTTTCTCAAGCAACTCTGAACTACATTCTTAACTTCACTGTTGTCAAACTAAGTGATCAGGTGATTTGGTGATTTAAATTGTATACAAGTTTGATTGTGATCTCTTTATGTGCTCATTATTAATGCCTCACTTATTCCATAACTTAGAGGCATTTATCCCTAATAAATCTCCCCTTCATTGCCAAGTCATGGTCATGTATATTCATTCAAAGAAGAGACAGAAATCCCTGAATTTAGAGTTTCATACTTCTGATTACAAGGCTGATTAATTTGGTTCATTTGAAGGTGTTGCCCCAATTTTTAAAAATCTAAATCAAAATTGTCACATTTAAAACTATCAAAGATATATATCTGAAATATCTGTTATCATCAGTCTTTAACACTTACATACCAGTCAAATAGAATATACCTAATGATTTCATTTTTCTTCTTTTTCTCTCTCTCCCTTCTCTCTAACTCCTCCCTTGCTCTCTCCCTCCCATCGTGACCATTGTATTAAATGGGTGACTCTGACCTTTCTGAGGCAGCTGGAATGGAGCCATGAGGAGTATTAACATGAGAACAGAGACCAAACAATGGCACCTCTCCTTCTCCTGCTCCCTCGCTTTATAGCTGCTTGTTCGCTGTTTTACTCTGTCATCTCTCTCTTCTTTATCACCACTTCACTAATCCTTTATCCTCAAAAAATGTTTTTTTTTAAATAATAACAATAAATCAGCGACTCTTATATTTTCTATTCTGTACATCAGATTGACATATGCTGTAGTAATCTTAATAATAATACAACAACCCTAGAGGTTTGTGTTCTGACAATACTTGTGAATTTGACCATTTTGTATTATAGTTCGTGATTCACCAGGTGGAGATGGAAGTATTGTAGATTGTAAGATTGTAGTGGATGTGATTTAAAGCAGCATTCACTGATTTTTAACTTTATTAATATTCATTTATTCTCACAACTAACTGAAAACCACATAGGTCACACATCAGCTAAAGATACAGTTTTCCTAACATGCTGTTTTGCTAACCTTTTATATTGTCTGTTGTTTGTTGGATTGTATATTCAGTTTAGCAGAGCATTTTTCTAATGAAAAGAGCTGCCTGCTGCTGGAAATGGAGTTAATGGGAGCAGACTTTACTTGATACAAAACCAAACTGATGAACTGAAAAAGGCTTAAAAAACCTAAAGATGATAATTCTCTGTGGGTCCATTGTTAAAAATGATCCCTTTCACGCGATATGACATTAATATACAAATGACTTTTAGAAGCACGTGCAAACCAGCTGCTCAACAGGTAAGAGAATAAATGTAGAATTTCACACCAGGTATTGTATCTGCCAGTCTCCCTTCGGCCTTTTCTGCTGTTAAATCTCTGCATGTCTGTTTCTCTGCTTTTCAAATAAATCACCACTGTCTGACAGTCATTTTTTTTCCCAAAACCTCTTCCCTACCCTCTCCTTTTTTGTCTTGCAGCATCTCTCCTCTTCTTCTCGCTGAGACAATTTTCTTTGTATTCTTGCCACTCCTCCATCTTCTAACCTGCTTTGTCACTTTAGGTCTTTTGCACTCAACTGTTTTTTGTTTTATTTTCCCACCTCATCCTCCATCTCTGTCTCTTCTCTGACTTCATTTCATCTCATCTCATCCCTCTCTTTCTCACCACCTCTATTCACTCTGACATGCTTATGTAAGACACCTGGTTGTGAAATCAGTTGTAGCATTACCCTGCTATATTTGGCCTCATGATGCCACTACTGCTGGTGGAAAGATATGAGTGTTCTTCTCTGCACCTAGCTATGGTGAAGTTCTTGTTTCTTTAATAAAAGATACTGATAGATGTGGTTGATACAAATGTGTGTCTTTTATAGGTGTATGTACAGTCTGTGCGTGCCTTGTGGGCCTTTAGTTAATTATTTCTGGTCTGTTCTATACTTTGGTCTGCAGCAAAATCTCTCAACAATTACCGTTCAGTGGTTAAATTTGGTGAAAGCATTCATGGTCCCCTGAGGATGAGTCTGTCTGGTGACTGTTTTATGTCTTTTCGGGCACCATCAAGTCAAACTGACACAAACCTCTGGCCAGATTTCAATAGATTATTAAATGACAATTAAATGAACCATTTTAAAACTTTTTAAAAAGTTCAAATTTCATGGTATTTCCAACTTGGCAAACTGAACTTGGTATGCCATTTCTCAAAATCAAGGAGAAGCACTACACTCAGCTGGGTGCAGCAGTGTTCTTGTTTACATCACCAGGTCAGCTGGGCTCTGATGATCACATTCCAACATAACTGTACACCTGTTGTCCTCATTGTAACATATATAAAAACATATAGCAAAAAAATAAAAAATAAATGTAATATCTGAAACCACACCAGTGGGTGACATTACCTGTAGCCTACAACAATAGTTCACATAGTAAATTTTATACAATGTCAATTTCCACTGTTCTAATTCCATCTTTAAAACAACAGAGTCATCATACTTTTATAAACTTGGGCTCTACCCCAAGTCCATATGTGAGCTTTAGAAGTATTCCCCATTAAATGGACAAAGCAACAACACGTTTGCATACCCCTCAATTAAAGTGGACTTTGGGACAGTCCTTGGTCCATAGCTTATGACATTTTAGTCCAAGAAAACACAAGTACAATCAAACTTGTGGACTGGTTTCCACACAGTTTTCTTCACATTATCTTAGGGTTAGGGTTAGGGTTAATGTGTTTGCATGTGTTGTTATATTTTCTACACATTAAAATCCTGCATGTTGGTACATTTCATTTCTAGTATATAATCTTGTTTTTCCTCACATCATAATATCCCCACATCATGTAGCCTTTATGTTCTATTGCATCTCCTCCTTTAGCTGTGTTGTGTATCAGAGAACAGTCCACTCTTCACAGTGGAGGACCTAACTTCAAAACTTCTCTGTCTCCCTCCACCAACTGTGGTCAGGCAGCCAAATTGTCAGTGGGTGAGAAGTTATTTACAGGTCTATTTTCTGTGTCTCCTCTTTCACTGAGGAACACCCCCCACTGCCCCCTAAAATAACTGTCTAGAAAACAGTCTGCTTTTATAGCAGTTTGTTAAAGAGAACAAAATGGACCTGTCCTCTTTTTGTTTCTCTCCCTCCTTCCTCTTTGTTTTTTTAATTTTAGATTTGCCTAGACAGGGTTGCTATGACAACCTAGCTTAGTCCCATTGCATCTAGCAATTTTATTTTCCCACCATCTCATAAGACCATCTTGTCAAAATTATACACCTTCCACGTTGTTGCGTTGCTTTCATCTACCTCTTACTGTCAGGTTTACAACAAGCATATTTTTACTCTGTATACTTCACTTTTCATTTCACACTGGGTTATTCGTGAGTATTAAAAGCAGAGCTGACACTATGGTAAGAATACTGTCCTTGCATTGTCATTATATTAACTCACAGAAGAAGCATTGCTGCTCTCCCCCTCTTCTCTCCTGCTTTAAATGACACATATTGTCCTCTTTTGTGCTCCATTCACGAGTACATCTTGCCAAATTACACATCTCACAGTTGCACCATAGTAACCTTTTCTCTTCCCTATTGTCTTTGTGTTCTTTTCCTCCTCCTCTAGTTCACATAGGGTTATAAGACTCCACTTGTATTGTCTTTGTTACTATAACCATCTGTGCAGAACAAAATAAAGATAGGCACGTGGAGGTCTACAATGATCCCCAAATCCAAAATAACGTATCACCTCATTCAGCCTCGTGCTTGAGTGGAGAACATCTCAGCACTCTCTATAATACAGTCATGAAAGCAAAAGGCAGCTCTGCTGAAGCAAATTATCATTAACTTCTCCATTTTCATCTCCTCATGGTCATTTAATAAAGCAGTAATGTTTTTCTCCTGGTCATGAGGACACACTGAGTATGTGATGACTAACATTCCAAAGTATGTGAGTTTAATCTTTGTTCTATTTTCCACATTTCATTATTGTTGAATCAACCAAAATAAACTGCAGACTGTGAATACAGAAGGAGAAATTCAGTTCTCACTGAACACTATAGAGGCCTGGACTACGAAACAGGATAAGAGGTTAGCCAGGTAACTTCAGGTTTAACTCAGGTTTTGATGGTGGTTTACTTCTTAGTGGGGTAAATCATCATGGTAACTTATGCTGAACAACTAACCTGCTCCAGAATAGTTACTTTCAACCTGTCCTATCTATCTAGGTTGATAATAGATCAATGGAATAATTTTGCAGAGTTTATAACAAAAGGACGGAGTCACTAAATGATTACTTACTCACTATTACACCTTCATTTTTACTGAACAAAGATGCTTTTATCCATTCATTGTTGAATATTTCCCATGATTCTAAATCATTATAAAAACATTTCAGTCAGATTGATCTCATCAGACATCAACTTTCCTTTCTGCCTTGGCAGCAGAAACAGTCTGACATTGCTGTAACTTTTTCACATACTCAGAATAATTCAGAAAAAAAATACCATCAGACAAAAGTCACTTAGAAACAATAATTATTGTATTTATTAACAATATATCCTTAGCCTGACTTTATTAACTGGAAATTATTTCTAGTATCTTTTCTATTCTAGTCACATGATTATATTGCTTACATTTCACCTTGCTAAATATCATTTCTGGAATTCGCAGTAACTGAATTAACCTGTAGGTATCAGTGTTTCCTCTCATATCATATTATCATATTATTACAATCCTGGGTTGACTTGCTGAGTTTGGAACCACTGTCGTGTGACCACTTAGCAAAACTGCTGTTCAGTGAAGCTAAATAACAAAATGTTATCTTGGGTGTGTTGAACTTGTTTTGTAGAACAGGCCTCCAATCTCTACATTTTATTTTGTTTCTGCATTAGATAACAGAGGACCTTCAAGTTTGCTCAACCAGCTACAAAAACATCATATATACAGTATAAACATAATATAATCACCTGACCAACCAATTCAATACATTTAACAAGAAAAACATTAATTATGTCAATTACAAAACACAATGCAAAACACACCATCGTATTTATCTGGGGAAAGTCATAATATACAGTGTTGTATTTATGTAGGGACAGTAAAAAGGCTCAGAGAGAAGTTTCCTGTCAGTTCGGAAATCAATTGTGTTGCAGTGTGGAGGGGACAGAGCTGATCTAATGTACATTCACTGAATCAATACTTGGAAACTGGGACAGATCAAAGAGATGGAGTCAGAGAGACAGCAGGACAGTGGAGGGACAGATAAGAAAAAGAGTAGAAACCACCTTAATAGAGGCACTGAAGCTTAAACCTTAACACAGACTGACCCATGTGGGGCCCACCTTCATAATGTGGCAGTTACTTTGTGGTAATTTGATTGCAAATCAGTTTGTTATTATTGTGTACACAGTGCACACATGCCCAAAGCTAATTTTTGCCCCAGGGCCCCTGTGGTGGATGTTTTCCTGGTCTGCATACTCTGAGTCATTATCAACAGTCAGTATCTCTGTGTCAGTATAAGTACCCTACTGGCAACTCTGCAACATTCAGCCTGCTTCAATTTAGTACGAAGACTCACATAAAATACAATTTATATAAAATAACAGTATATCTCATAACTGATAGTGATGCATCCAGCATCACTATCAAACCTAATCATTAGTGGTTAAAACAAAAAGGGAATTATTATTCATCAGTATTATATGAAAGGACATTTAACAATTTAAACAGTTTTACAGCGTGACATGAAGACATGAAGAATACTTTTTTTTTTTTAACTTGTTAGACTTGGGTACCTTAAATCTCTGTCAATTCACTTCCAATGGAGAATGTAAAGGATAGTTTTAAATGAAAAAGTAATGGCTGATTCTGCCATGGAGTTGTGAAAGAGTGTTGTTAGATTTTCACACACACCAAACCAGTTGAGTTTACTCTGGGAGTGCAGTTGTTACAGGGCTAGCTCATGGAAGTTCCATTATATGATATCATTACACTTCATGCTTTTTCTCTTGTCTGCTCTTTGGTCCAAATGAGCAACAAACCAAGTTGTGTGTTTTGGTTTTTTTTTTTTCAGATTAAAAGCCTATGATAAAGGGATTATCAAGACAATATAGAGTGAGTATTATGTTCGCATTAACAGGGGAACAGGAGAAATGGAATAAAAGCCCGTCTTTAATATAAATCCGGTTATGTCTGCTAATGAGGCCATAAAATTGAGGCCATAAAATGACGTAACATCTGTGATCCAACAATATCTAACTTAAGCTTGTTAATGTTAGCTAGCATTAGCTACCATAAGCCATTGGTCAAACCAGACAAAGTAAACCTAAAACAGAAAAAGTTGAGTTGAGCAAAGTTGTGTTTTATAGCTTATCAGTTTGACTTTTAATGTGTGTATTATTTGATCTTTCAAAAGTTGCGATGTGTCATTTTAAGGTTTTTGTTATAGACATTTCATACTATGGTATATGCAGTACAAAACTAACTAGCAAAGATGATTGCACTCTGCTTCTTAATGCACAGTATATCGTAAAATATGGCCCCAGCTTTAAAGGAATGTGTTGGAGTGGATGAGGAGCTGGCACCATCTGAGATGTGAGCAGTGATTAAAGTTAAGGCCATCGTGTCTGAGTGTGCATTTAGGTACATGCTTCAATAATTCCACTTCACTCAGTTCCACACTAATGAGATTCTGGATAAGAGGTGGTATTCAGGTGGTCATGTTCATCTCTTTTTAATCAAGAAAGGCTGAGCATACTTGTTCTTTTTAATCATCACCTTGTTTCACAGGTATATTTTCACAGCTGGGACATTGCTCAGCAAATTTGTAGGCATTGAGTTAAAACTGAAAAGTTGCACAATCCTGTGTACAGGCAAAATAAAAGCTGAGGCAACACTTACAGTTACCCATAGCTATTAAATCCACCATTGTGTACCTAACGTCAATTTAATGGAGTACTTCATCACATAAGGTCCACCCCTGATTAATACAGCTGTAAATGTAGATTTAAATAGGCTCAAAAGTCCAAGAACAAAAAGACATAGTGGCTTTAGAAAATATTCAGATCATTTTCACATTTTTTTAATTTCACTTTGTCATAATGGGTTATTAAGTGTAGACTAATGGGGAGCTTTATTTATTTAAAATTTAATCTAAAACAATCTAAAAAATACTTTCTGAACTGTGTCCTTCCTTTGTAAAGGCAGTGCCTAAGATCACCTTCAGAGCAGACTGTATCCTTGTTTTTCATGCAAATGAAATGCAGTAATTAAAATGTGTAATATGTAATATGTTTTTATGACCAACAATCTCAATTTCTCTTGTAATTACTTGTGGAACTTTGTACTTCTTGGGGGTAGCAACAATGTCCCAACTTATAACAAATGTTGCATTATTTTGCAACATACATGACCTCTTAGTGGTTTTGCCGTGTTTGCAGTAAGCCCAGTCATATATCCAAAACCATAAACTGTGTGCATGTGCAGACATTATTAGTTTATACACTGTGACCCTGTCTGAAATGTCACCCTTATTAAATAATTAACTTTTCCCTATGCAGTTCACACTCATACATCACTGAAGGGAGTAGTGTTGCATAACTGTAATTTCAAAATGTAAATGTGAAGCACCGAGTGGTGTAATTTTTAGCAAAAGGACATAGACTATGGACACTACTTTTTTGTCACTTTTGGTTTGTTACATTTTATATTTAGAATTTGTACAAGGTGGGTAAATGTTTCAGGCTGGATTTACTTCTCAAGGGAGGTTTTAATTTTACCTTTGTTGGTAATTTTAAACATGCCCAAAGCATCTATGTGGGTAATTTTTCACCCACCCCAGTAATAATTACAGCCATAGTTATCCACTGTCTTTCTGTTAACTCACTCTACTTCAAATCCTATCCAGAAGGATGTCATTTTATTTTAAAATGGATTTCTAAGTTTTTCTGTGGGAGAAGCAGCTCGTCCTACTTTTTTGAAATTCTGCTCAGTGTGAAATTTGCCTTTTGTGTGAAAATGAAGGCAGTCAAAACTCTTATTGCTAATCTAATAGATGGGAATATGCTTATTCCAACACACAGACCTATTTTGAAACTAACATGACAACAGAAAAAAACTGAAACTTGAATATTGTTGAACATGGCACTACCAGATGATTATAAGGCTGTCCTAGTCAACTGTAGGTGCAGGTAACTGTGACAGCTGCAAAGCTGAGTGTTTGGTGCACACAATTTTCACACAAATTCATGGAATGGACGTAGCACCGAAGAACGTAGTGCATAGAATTCTTTTCATTCCTACTTATTAGGGAGAGAAATGTCAACATAAGAACTGTGTGGTAGGAGCTTCATGACATGGCCAAGAAATGGCATAGAAACCTTAACATCAGCTGGAGTCATGTAAGGCACAGCAATTAATTAGCCCTCACTAATGCTGCAAGTCCCTGCAGCTAGGCTCCAAAACTGGGTTGAAAGCCTTCTCCAGAAGTGAAGGCTGGTACAGTAACAATGGCCATGGTTTTAGAATGACATTTTAAACATTCAGTTTGGGTGTAATGTTGTGGCCACATACTTTGAGAGCTAGTGAACATTAGTTGTACAATACAGTGGAATTGGACAGCTTCTTTCACTATCTCAGATATGATTCATGAGAGACACTGAGCTGTATCTTTGCCTTGTTATTAACTTGTCTAATGGTCAAGCTAAGGTCATACCTACTTCTTAATGAGACATCAACCATTTGTCTACCGTCAAGGCCATCAGCTACATCCAAACACTAGCTCTTAGGACTTTTTATTTGGCTCAAGCTGAATGGCGCAGTTGGACCATCCAGCAGCGGAACTGAAAAATGAAAACAATTTGTTCATTCTAGTGGTTGTGTTCTATAGGCTGCCCACAGCACTGTAGGAAAGATGCCAGTGAAAGCAGACGGACAGACAGTGTGTGGTTACCAGCAGTACATTGAGGGGAGAGGGGAGTGTTTGCTGGACTCCTTCCTAGCCCGAGCAGTGAACCAAATGTCAAGGAGCAAAGCTCAGTGGAGCACACTACTGCTAGTTTACAGAGAGACACATGGTTTTATTACTATGTCCACTGAAAAAAGGCCATAACCTACAACAGCCCTGTGTTTATTTCTAAGTAGAATTGGAGGTTTAAAGCCATAATATGTAGAGGGATAAAGGGGTTACCTGTACCTACAAAGAGAACTGTGAAGTAGTTTTGGATTAAAAAAAATCTGTAGATCTGTGAAAACCTGTAGAGAGAGATGTAATTAACCCTTTATCGGGCAAGTGACTATATATGGTACCTTGTCTAATACTGCTAGTGTCTGTAATAAGGTAAAATATTATATCGATGACATCTTATTACGGAGTAAATGGCAGATATATATGATATTTACAGGCAATGCTGTATGATGTATGCACAAGCAAACATTCTTTTGCAGAAGTTAAGTGAGGATGTTTCTGTTCAGAGGATACTGTAAAATAGCTTATAATGATGCCATGAGAATATTAATAAAAAGACCTAGATGGTGTAGTGCAAGTGGAATGTTTATGGCTGCAGGGGTGCTCTAAAATTTCTGCCTCCTGAATTATCCACAGACCTCACTGTAAACAGCTCTCAAAAGAAACAGGTTAACAGTGAATCCTGCACATCATCGAGAGAAATAGGGACACTGTTCTGGAAAAACTCATGGCTGTTGAATGTTTTTCATTGATACCACAAATGTAATGCCTTTTACCTTTATTGTGTTGGGGAAGAGGCAGAAATCTTGGAGGAAGAATTATGAAAATACATGGACTTAAAAGTAAAACTATCTTCATGGCTGGATAGCTCCACTGTTCTGCCCATATTATTTCCATTCATTCCATTTTGTGTATTCCTAAAACATTTTTGTCGTATGTTGCCAACATCAAATTGAGTTTTCTTTTGCTTGTTGTTACCCCACAGACACTCAGCCTGTGGAGATGACGGGAATTTGAGGAGGTGATATGGAAATACACCACACGTTTTATTTTTAGCTTGATGGATTATGATCCTGACAAGGCAGGCTTCTATTTTTGTTCTGTACAAATAAGTCTGTAATTAAAGCACAATTATCTGCGTTTCACTGCCAATCTCTATCCAACATTTCAAATTTCTTTCTGCCATTTACTGAGGTGCATTCAGTATTTCTGCCTTTTATGATATGATGTGATTAACATCAGCACTTGTTCAGTAACATTGACCAAGGCAATTACTATTATCACAGATCTGCCACTTGTTACTGCAGTTGCTGAGTTTAAAATGAATTATATTGCATACACACCATAATAAAGTAAGAGTATGTTTGCAGACTTGTGGAACACTCAGTTCTTTCCATACTGATTCAGACACACAAGATAACAAGCACCGAGTCTGGCATTTCAAAGACAGTAATAGATAACACACACACATTGAGAAAAAATGAATGTATGTGTATGTGTGATGACAGGCCATGGTGGTATGCTCTATTCTCTCTCACTACTCTCTCAGATTTACCAAAGAGGCTGATAGTTACCTAAAAGTCACCCAGTCATTTGAAATTTCACCACACAACTGTGTGAGCTACAGCTGTTCAGTGAGGGAGGCTCACAGGTGAAGTGGTGTGGCCCAGTTTGCAAACACAGTTATGTCTTTCTCAGGATGTACATTTTAGGATTAATAGCAAATTGATGTATTATGTATTGTAGGGGTTAATTACACCAGTAAATGAATGGCTAATATTGCCTTACTAGCTAATTATCAACTTAAGACCAACACATGAGGTGCAGTACACTCATATCCTGCACACGAAACAATCAGAATGTGGTAACTAATTAATTAAGAGTAGACGTGAATTAACAACAATGTGGCAACAAATTGTCACTTGTGCGCACACTGTAGCATTTCAAGTTCTCAAAGTAGTATAACATAAGCCTCCATATTTATATATTTTTTCTCTATATGACCACGCTGAGGTTCCATAGTATCTACACATAAACTGTTGCTAGCTAATTTTCAACTGTGGTCCTTGGCTCTCAAGGCTGTAGAGAGGGACTATCCAAGCCATTTTTCCAAGCATTTCAGCATAGAGTTTAATGTGACTGTAGAATTTTATGGATGCTTTTAAGCATAGAAATATAAAACCCAGAGATCCATTTAGGTCAAACTTCAAGGTTGACATTATTCCATGTAAAAATGTGGCCTAAAAAGTAACTGGCTTTTTTCTTCTGAATTTGATGTGTCATAGGTTCCTGAATATTTGTCTTTATTGACACTGCCATTCCAGGTATAAACTCAGTTCATACAGTACACACATCAGCCACAACATTAAAACCACTGACAGATAAAGTCAATAGCATTGTTCACCTGTTCTGCTGGGAATCCTTGGGTCCTGACATTCATGAGGGATCTGCTGGATCAGATTGGTATCACCTTGGTAACACCTTGAGCTCTTCGTTTTGTTCCTTGAGCCATTGTTGAGCAGCATTTGTGGTGTGTCCTGCTGGCTTCTGCCACTGGAGAGTGTTTTCGTCATTGGGGTGTGTGGTTGGTCTGCAGCAATGTCTAGGTGGGTGGTACATATTAAAGTAACATCCTGATGAATGTCAGGACCCAAGGTTTCCCAGCAGATCATTGTATCAAGATGATCAGTGTTATTCACATACCTGTCAGTGGTTTTAAATTTTGTGGCTGATCAGTGTATGATAAGATGGAGATGGCTCAATTGTCATCATGCCACATAGTAATCTTTCTTTACTTCTTTTCTTGTGACTAACCAGAATCCCTTCTTCATATGACTACAAAGCACATTAGCTACTGGTTCATATTTTCATTTCTTTAAAAATCCACTCATGCTGGAACAGTCGACGCAGTGTGTCACCTGGAACTGGTTGCCGCCAACTGTTGTTGAGGGAATTATTAGTTTCAGGGTCTGGCTTCACTCCCAGCCAAATTCCAAATATCTGTTCCAGTATCTGTTGTGGTTTAAAAATGATTTCTAAATAGATATTCGTCAGATGACAGATGGACTACTCCTATCTTAAGCATGTTTAATAACTACATGATGAACCTTCATTGGATTTGTGGGCATTTGCCCACTGCTGCAGAATGAATATGTGAAACACTGGACTGACTGATTGACAGAATGGAACGGATGGACGGAAAATGCCATAAATAAATCCACACAGGCTGGATAAAGGAGAGATCTGTGTGGCACGGTATGGTACGTTATGTGGGGAGGTACGGTGGCTTCACAATCCTACGTACATGGTCTGCAGGAGGCTCTGTGGAACCGTGCAGCCAGCCTTGGGAGGGAAGTTCCAAAACAATCCAGGCCCCATCTAGCAGCGGGTATAAAAATACAAGAGACAAGATCTACTGTACTGGTGATGGTGCATTGCAGGTGCAAAGGCAATAATAACACTCAGAGAAGTATAAGACTTCATGCAATAAAACTACACAGAACAGAAAAAAGGTAATATTAGGATGGAGACAGAGATTACTAGGATCCTGTGGAAATGCCATAAAAGACAGAAAATGCAAAGCTTAACAATTAAAACCAAAAGTTTTGTGATTGAGTTACTGATATTCTAGTTATGTTGTTATATGTATGTATATATATCTTATAAAGATGAAAAAGTGAAGTATCTTATCCTTGCAGAACTTGCTGCATTAACTGATCTTCATCAGACCAGAAAGAAGAGTAGCAATACAGACTGTAATTTACACAAATAACTGTAGATTTGTTTCCCAGTAGACACTAGGAGGCTAACTAATTAGAGCAGCGATCCAACAGAAATGTCCAACAAAGAGAAAATATATCAGCATGCAAAACGTAAGAACAACACTGCTTTTCCAGTGTCTCAGTTGCAGTGCCAACCTTCATTGTTTAGCTGTTGAAAACGCCAAGGGGGTGAGAGGCTGGTGGAGGAATGGAGGTTGGGTGGAGAGTCCAAGGAGCAAAAAGTAATTCCAAGCAGAAAGAGCTGGTAACACAGAGCAAGTTTTGCAAGCCAGAAAGCTCAACATCTTCAAAATCAAAGAGACACCAGTATTGACCAATAATCGTCCAAATCATAAAAACATATATGGATAATTGTCTTCTAAAGGACAGTTGAAGCCTTTCTTATTGCCTCTACCCTAATAAAATTTGAAATATCTCCCTTAGTGTGAAGAAATGTAAGTTACAATCATACAATTGTGCATATTTATGATTATTTGACTTATCCTGAGAGATGGTATTGGTAGAGGGCACTGTTACTGACTGGAACATGTCATAACTATATCTTATGAAAAATTGAACTTTTCCATTCTTTTTAGCAAACTCACATAGTATTAGTACATAGCTGTCTGTTCCTTATCGACTTTCAACATTTACACAACTCAGATCACTCACTGCAACAGTTAGTCCTATATCCTCCGCATAGTACAAAAGTTGAAACAACCACCAAGGTCATACAATATATCTTTTTTTTTCTTATCCTCTCATACTTGTCATACTGGCTCCGTGTATCTCATGTAGAACCAAAAGCAAGAATGTATACTCTTTGTAAATCTATTTATAAACCCCGAGCTGAGAAACTGACCTGCTCCCAAAGGGAAGACAGGCTCAGCGTCAGCGGCTGTATCATGTGATGAAAGAGCATCAGTAGTGAAAAAAGCCAATAAGTTTTGCAGCTTTCAAACAAATGTGTGAAAAACACATCCAGCAAGGAAATGGTAAGAAGAGCAGAGTTCTGGATCCTACTGAGAAACTATGCATGAAGACCAAACACATGTAGGACATTGACAGTCATTCAACAAAAAAATCAATTGTGTCTAGTCATGGTTTGACCCAGCCAACCAAAAATACAGCTTTTGTGAATTGTATGAGGTTTATTATTGTTAATAAATAAATCTTACTACGATTAAAATTACAAAAAATTCCAACCAACAAATGTGACCATCCAGATAGAGTAAATGCACCACATTATTTTTTACTGTTATTCCCTAATGGATCATAACCTCAGTCTTTCAGGTGCTGTAGCAACAGCCAGACGCAGGCAGATTTGAGGCACCACTAACATAAGCCTGCACCAAATTCAATCAACTTTTATGACCTCCACCTACTGTACAGTCATCATTCACTCACCTCAGTCTGCTGCAAACCAAACATTATTTTCCTCAGGACACACTGCTCTCTCCTCTGCTGCAGTTATATGCCACTTTATAATCAGATCTGTGGTGTTATAATGTTTACCTTTTCATATAAGCAGCAATTTCAATGTATCAACCCAACTTTATTATTCCAATACAAATGTAATACAACATAAATCAATTGCCTTCAGGTGAAACACAGACTAATCTTTTTAGTTCTATTAATAGGCAATGATGTGGAATAAATGGCACATTTGTTTCCTAAGAGGTCAATAAATTCAACCTGTCGACACCCTGTTCACACAAATGCAGAGGCAATGATATGTGTGGTGGTGGTTCAAAGTCTAGTACAAAGCCTCAGCACCAGTATTCACAGACACCATGCCAAAAATCCTGTCCTCATTTTAACAGTCTCCTCTTTCTCCTGCAAACCTCTAACACAAAACAGCTACAGCGCGTTGGATTAAGCTCTCTTACTGTCACACAGATATAGGATAAAGTTAATAATAATATGCTCATGTCAGGTTTTTAAAGAGTTTTAGCCTTGATTTTGGTACAAAAACACTTCAAGAGGACTGTTTAATACACATTCTCGGACAGAGACAATTTAAAAATATCATGCTCCAGACAGATAAAGCTTCACTGTACCTGTGGAGTACTTCAGTGTTTCTCTGTCTTCCTGGTTGTGTTTTTGGTGTCTGTGTTCGTGTGTGCGTCCCTCAGGCTACTAAGCACTGGATGAGTGTACAAAGCTGAGTTTGTGTGCCTGTGGGTGCACCAGACAAAATGAGAGAGACAAAGCGAGAGGGAGAGAGAGAGAGAGAGAGAGAGAGAGAGAGAAAGAGAGGGCGAGGTAGAGACTTCATCTCTCTTTCTCTCTCGTCTCTCTCTCTCCCTCCCCTTCCTGACGATAAACAGAGGGCACGTGGCTTCACCAATGATGCAGCACACTCAAGATCACAGCACCACAAAGTGAGGGGAGAAAAGAAGTGACAAATGGAGGAGTAGGAGACAGAAAAGAATTGTAGGGCAAAGAGAGGAAAGAAGGAAATAAGGGTGAAGAAAGAAGAAAGCATTGGAGTTTGGTGGAGAGAGAGATATTATGTGTATGACTGTCCTGTGTGCATATGTGTTCATCTTGTTTTGAAAGCAGGACACTGCAGGTCTGAGTTGGTGCACTCAAGCTTTGAAATTGCTCACGCTTTTTAGAACACACTGGCAAAATGGGAACGAATTAATCAAAATCTGAAGGAAAATATTCTTTTCTGAGGAACCAATTCTGATACAAAATGACATCATACTGGCACACAGACATCCTTACACCCACACACACAGGCAGACCAACATGACAGACCACAGGCAACTAGAACATCTTGTATTTCTAATTTGTGATACCGTCAAAGGAACTGATTGGGTTTTGGGAAACTAAGGCATAAACTGATGGGACCACCAATTCCAAAATCATCCACGTGTCCCTGGTAGATCACCAACCTACAGCAATCCTTGTCAAACTTAAGCATTATACAGCATTTAGCATTATTTATAAGGACATATATTTTTGTTGCCTCTTAAACTCTGTATTTTGTGCAATGTCCCTTTTTATTTTCTCCAGAAGAACAAATATTGTTTTACAGATCAGTTCCCTGCTTCAGCAGATGTCTGGACAACAGTCTCTGGTTTACACCCTGATGTGCCATGTTCGTCAGATGATGCATGGCACCTAGCCGTTCATCCATTTTGCTTTTTGGAAACAGAGGAAACTCTGGGACTAGATCTCTGAATCACTGCATCTGAGCATCTCAATCCTACGTCTGGCTCTTCTCCAGTGAAAGGCAAGTTCCCTAGTTGGAGAAACAACCAAGCCAGTCAAAGCACCTGTGGGTGCAAGACTGAGCAGTAACACAAGAGAAGGAAGATGCAAAAAGTTGAAACTTTATAAGGAGGAAGATGCTCTCAGCACATCTTCTTAAGATATGAAGCTGAATCAGGTGCCTCTCAGAACAGTGAAAATAAAAGACTTCCCTATAGTTGATTTTTTCCAGGTCTCCTGTCTTACCTGGGGGGGAACTGTTGGTATATTAAAGACTTTCAAAGATTTTAAGTGTGAAAATATGATATCCTAGTGACTTTGGATGTGTAGGGTTTTTACACCTGCATACCTCATGTAATTGGTCTTGATGCTGTATGTTATTACTGTCCCAAACATCACAATGGAATCTTGCCCCCAGATCAGTACAAAAATTGTCAGAAATGATTCTTACCATAAACTTTTCAAGTGTTTAGATAGTTAGATAGTACACAGTATTTTGTGGCACCACTGTGGGGAATGCCTTAACCCCATCTTATTTTTCTGACAATGGGAAGTGAAATTAATTCTCTACCCACTTCACAACACATTTTGTGCTGCCTGTATGACCTGTATCTGCATGATTTTATGTACTGCACTACTGAACTGTAGCCTTTCTGTCACTTTGAACTAGTCTGGCCATTTTACCCTGACCTTCCTCAAAAACAAGGTGATTTTGCCTGCAGAACGGCCATGCAGTGGAATTACTATTTTTTACTGTTTTTTGTATTTTTTGCACCATTCTGAGTATACTTTAGATACTGTTGTGTGTGAAAATCCCAGGAGATTAGCAGTTTCAGAAATATGCAAACCAGGCTGTCTGGCACCAACAATCGCATCATGGTCAAAGTCACTGAGATCATATTTTTTCCCATTCTGATGTTTGATGTGAACGTTAACATTAACTTTGTCCTCCTATCTTTAGAGTGCTCACTAATTTCCATAATTTGTTTTATTTTTCCTCTCTGTTGGTGTGTGAGCCTTCTTTCTTGGATTACTTCATGTCTTGTTTTGTTTGTATTTCTCCCAAGAGTCATGAGGTTCAGCCAATTAAGTAGTGAACCAGCTGGCTTATGATGTAGGCTACTAAGTAACAATTTCCTCCCCCCTTAGCTAAGCAATGGAGTGACATTGCATTTACTTGTGACTTCATATTAAAGCAATCATGATGTTGACTGTTAAGTCTATGTTTGCCATTGTAGCAAATGATCAAGAGGATCATTCAGAATTTCAAAAGGAACCATCCATCTGTCTGTTTATTCATCCAACCACCCCAGCATCCTTTCCTTCCTTTTCCCTGCTTTTCTTTTTTCTCACGGACAGTATGACCTACTTAACACACCACAGTCTCCTTGGCAAGACAGCGGCTTCAAACTAATGGAGAGCTTGCCGAAACACTCTGCTATCTGACTTTTCTTGAACAAACAACATTTAACAATCACACAACAGTCTAATTTACTTTAAACTTATTTTATTTCTATGGATGTATCCCTGAAGCATTCACCCAATAATAATAGGCAGTACCATGTTATGGAACACTCAATATGATTAAGAAGTTATTTAAGGCATATCTGTGTCACACTATACACCCACCAAACACTGTATCTAGAACACCTGCAAACCTGCTTATTCATGACATTATCCAAAGAACCAGCCATGTGGCAGCAGCACAGTGAATAAGGCCATCCAGGCACAGGTCAGGAACTTCAGTTAATATTCACATCAAACATCATAATGGGGAGTGACTTTGACTGTGACATGATTGTTGGTGCTGAACAGGCTGGTTTGAATATTTCTGAAGTGCTGATCTCCTTCATGCAAAACAGTGTCCATATAGTTTACTCACAATGGTGTGAAAAACAGAAGCATCCAGTGGGTGGTAGAAACACTTCGTTGATGAGAGAGGTCAAACTAGTCTACATTTTGAGTCTTTTGACAAAAATGCATATTAGTTTTAGTCGAATTTTAGTCATTAGATTTTTGTTAATTTTAGTCCAGTTTTCATCTCTGAGATGTTTGTCTCATTTGCATCATACACTTCCATTTTGTATGTCCTCTAAACATTTTGGCTACAGCTATCACCATCTTTTTCATAGTTACCATGGTTACAGGTCTCTATTGCAAGGTGTCCATGTCACTGTGCTCTGCAGTAATACACACATTGACTAACCTCAGAAAATACACTTCATAGCATTTTCCTGTACGTTTTGAACAGAGCCATTCTCTTTAATCTAATCTAGCACTACCACTACCTGTGTTGTTCATGACTGAAAAACTGTTCATGGCCTGGGTTTGGTTTGAGATGAGTAACACTGATTTTTGTTTAGTGAACATCTGGAGGGAGATTTAGATGGTTACTGCTGGCATTAATCTCAGAATTTAACAATTTTGATAGCAACAGGAAGTATAGTTGACTTAAAGTAATGTGGTTACATCCACATCCATAGCACTTGATAGCTACATTAGCTTACCTCCTCATTGTCATGTCTGGCTCTGCCCACAAAGGTCATGTCTCTTCTTTTTTTGTTTTCATGTTGCATTTTGGTCACTTACCTTCTCCTCATTTCGGCATCTACTTCCTGCCCTCATGTGTTCCCGCGTCTGTGACTATCGACCCCACCCTGATGTGTTGCACCCGTGTCTCTTTGTCTTAAGGTAAGATAGACTTTATGTATCCCACTTGTGGGAAATTCACATGTTACAGCACCAAGAAGCAAGGGTGACCAAAATAGAAAAATAAAAACAAAAAATATAAGAAAGGCACAGAAGTAACAAAGTTAAGGTGCAGCAATCAGCATTTAAAAAAAGTCTCTGTAATAAATAGAAAATGTGCAGTTGTGAAATGTGCAGTCGTTATATAGGGGAAATGGTGATAATCATTGAGGTAGATTAAATTTGTGCAAAATATAGTGACCAGAAAAGTGGAGTCCAAAGTTTCAGGTTTATTGTTGGGTCAGTCTGGTGTTGTACAGCCTAATGGCTGTTGGAATAAATGACCTGTGGTAGCCCTCTTCCTTGCACCGCAGCAGTCTGTTGCTGAAGGAGCTGCTCAGGTCTCCCAAAGTCTCATGCAGGGGGTGGGAGGGCTTGTCCATGATAGATGTCAGCTTGACCAACATCCTCCTCTCACCCACCTCCTCAATGGAGTCCAGAGAGCAGTCCAGGACAGAGCCAGCACGTCTGACCAGCCTATTCAGTCTCTTCCTGTCTCTCTCTTAGGATCCACAGCTCTAGCAGACCACTGCATAAAAGATGGCAGAGGCCACCACAGAGTCATAAAAGGTCCTTAACAGTGACCTGCACACTCTGAAGGACCTCAGTCTTCTCAGCAGGTGGAGACTGGACCTTCTTGTACAGGGCGTTGGTGTTGTGAGACCAGTCCAGTTTATTGTTGAGGTAAACACCCAGGTATTTGTACTCCTCCATGATCTCAATGTCCAAACCCTGGTTACAGGTTACAGTCCACTCCGGCTCCTTCCAGCTTCCCCCTGAGCAGAAATGGTTGGATGGTGTTGAATGCACTGGAGAAGTCGAAGAAGGTGACCCTCACAGTGCTCCCAGTGTTCTCCAGGTGTGAAAGCCATTTGTGCAGCAGGTAGATGACAGCGTCTTCCACACCAATGCCAGGTCTGTAGGCAAACTGCAGGGGATCCATCACATCACTCACTAGGTGCCGGAGGAGGCTCAGGACGATCCTCTCCATTGTCTTCATCAGGTGAGAGGTTAGGACTACTGGCCTGAAGTGTTTCGGCTCACTGGGATGCACAGTCTTAGGAAATGGGATCACACAGGATGTTTTCCACAGGAGCGGAACTCTCTCCAGATGGAGGCTCAAGTTGCAAATGTGCAGAAAAACCCCACAGAGCTGATCTGAACAGTCCTTGAGCAGTCTGGCACTGATACCATATCAGGGCCCGTAGCCTTCCTCGCCTTGATCATCCTCAACTCCCTCCTCACCTGGTCAGATGTGATGGAGAGGCAGGAAGGGAGGAAGGGGGAGTGACCCCTGCTGTGAGTGGCGTGAGGATCACCCTGGTGGAGTGTGTAGGGCGGGTGGAGTGGGGTGTTGAAGGTGACAAAGGAGAGGGGATATGAATTTGAGGTGCCATTGTGTGGGTGAGGGAGGGGACAGTGACAGGGACATAGTCGAATCTGTTGAAAAACAGGTTCAGTTCGCTTGCCCATTCTCTGTTGCCAGATTCTGGGCCTTGTCCACTGTCCTTGCTATGTCCAGAGATGGTTTTTAGGCCTCTCCAGACCTCTCTGGTGTTGTTCCCCTGAAGGCGCTCCTCCAGCTTCCTCCTGTAGCTGTCCTTGCCCCTTCTTATCTCCCACCTCAGCTCCTTCTGCATCCTCTTCATCTCCTCCTTATTCCCAGTTTTAAAAATCCGCTTCTTCTTGTTCAACAGGGTTTTTAAGTCTGGGGTCACTCAGGGTTGGTTATTGGAGAAACACTGCACCTTCTTTGTAGGCACAGTGTTCTCCACACAGACGTTTATATAGTCCGTGATGCAGGTTGTCAAGCTGTCAATGTCCTCAGCACCTCCCAATCTGTGGTGTCAAAGCAGTCCCTCAGAGCCATATAGGCCTCTTCAGTCCATCTCCTTACATACCTTTTGATAGGTGGTTGGTTATTTACCAAGGGTATGTAGGCAGGGACCAGATGCACCAGGTTGTGGTCAGATCGGCCCAGTGGGGGGAGGGGTGAAGAGCTGTATGCATCCTTGATGTTTGCATACAGCAAGTCCAATGTCCTGTTGTCCCTGGTGTTGCATTTCACATACTGAGTGAAAGTAGGGAGAGTGGAGGACAGGGAAGCATGGTTGAAGTCACCAGAGATCAGTAGCAGGGCCTGGGGGTATGATGTCTGGAGTTGTGATACAACACTGTGCAAGAGCTCGCAGGCCACAGTGGGATCGGCTGAGGGGGGGAGGTACGCAGTTATAGCTATAACATGCGAAAACTCCCTCGGGATGTAGTATGGCCGCATGCTAACTGCTAGGAGCTCAATGTCCCTGTTGCAGAACTGCTTTACCCTGATGCAACCTGGGTTGCACCATCTGTCGTTCACAAACATCACAATGCCTCCTCCTCTCTTCTTACCACTCTCCTTGGCTTTCCTGTCCACTCTCACAAGCTAAAACCCGTCCAGTGAAACGTGCGAGTCCAGAGCGAGTTCATTCAGCCACGATTCAGTGAAGCCTCTGCCTGTTTTTTTGTCTGCCTGTAGTGACTGCCTACCCATGTATCAGAGTTCATCACAAGGGGTTGCAATCCTCCATCAGCAGTCAAGTGTGTTGCTGTGCGTCGTAGATGAATTTAGTCCATAAATCTGTTTCTTCCAAGGAGGTGGAAGGTGTTTCTTACTGATGACAGTGGCACAGGTTAAGTGGCTAAATTATCTGCTGAACAAGAGATATTTTGGGTAGCAGGGAAAATGGTTTTGCTGATCAGGAGCTAGGGCGGCACGGTGATGCTGAGAGTGTGAATGGTCGTTTGTCTCTATTTGTCAGCCATGCAATAGACTGGTGATCTGTACAGACTGTACCCCGCCTCTTACCCAGTGTCAGCCTTTAAGGGTTATAGTTTCACTTTCATTAGGAAAAATAGGGTGTCAACAAATAGTTTTTCTTCATAATGTTCCTTAATGAATGGAGAATGGCCAGCCTGGTTGGAGCTGACAGAAAGGTTATGGTAACTCAGATAACCACCGTGTGGTGAGCAGAAAAACATCTCAGAATGCACAACACATCAAACCTTGTGGTGGATGGGATACAACAGCAGAAGACCATGTTAGGTTCCACTGCTGTCAGCCAAGAGTACAAATCTGAGGTTGCAACAGACACACTTGACCACTCAGTGTTCTGTGAAAATTTTAAATATAGTTGAAATAGGCTAAAAAAAAAAAAAAAAAAACATTTGGTAAATTCACGAATGATTATCTGTGATTTCCATACTATACTATGAGCAGGCTCTTATATTCAATATTCTTACATTTATCATGCATGATAATTCAGTCATTTTAACTGAATGTTAATATCAAAAATACAGATTCAGGTTTACACACAAACACTCCAGAGTTTCATTTATATAATCATAATAATGAAATATTTTGGGGGCACTCTCTTTACTGTTTTGGACTATGCTATCTGTAGCTGCTGTGAGTGTATAAAATCACTGTTTTAGTGTACTTTACCAAGAAATTGTTAAAATGGAATAATTATTTGAACCTCATCAGACATAGTTTAATAAGTGATTAGCACCACCCAAGATGTAAAGTCAGTACAATGATTCTTGTATCCTGTATGTAGAACAAACAAGTATAAATCCCGTCAAGAAGGACAGTGTCTATAACCTCTAGCCCTCTGTTTTGTTCTGTTTGTGTGTGTGTATTTGTACCGTCTGTATTTAATCCTATTAATCATTTTTAATTTGTATTTTTACATAAAGGTTAATTACTTGCTCATTGTGGTACATGCTAACAGGCTAATCTCAGTAAGACTGTAGCAACCGCTAAACCAGTAGGCCACCCTTCAATTAGGCTGGAGAGTGATACTGTTCTGTACCTAGAGAACCACAAGCTCAATCTCTGCAATTTCCCAATGTGTCCATCAACAGTCATGTATCCTAAAAATGGCCTGGAGGAAAGAACTGATCCAACCAGTGAACTGCTCTCAACTAAAATGTTAACTGAATGCATCGAATTATAAAATAAAATGTAAAGTGTTTTCAGAGAAGGGGACTACCCACAAACGACACGTGATGTTACATCACAAGTCTGAAGGATGAGAAATTAGATACCTTCATAAAACTTCTTACAGCCAGCAGCAGCTTTTTCTAATGTTTTTGTGCTGTGTGGAATCATTTGATATCTGATGACATGTCACAAGCTTTTAGTCTTAAAATTGTCTTGTTTGCTGCCTGGCCAATTATATTATTGTGTGTCATAGGCTCTCTGAACCACCCATCTGGGACCAGGTTTCTACTGCAGTCATCCACCGTTCCTACCAAATATACACTAACAGTCCAATCTACTTAAAGCAATATGAGTCCAACTGTGATTATTTCCAAGGTAAGTTAAACTTTTGTAATCAGAAATCTACACTACTTGTCACTCTTTGAGAGAGCTCTCAACTTTTCACAGCAACAAAGATTCTGCTGGGAGAACCAATCCTTCCTTAATGCACTCATACATGAACATTAAGAAATAGTAAAATCAACAAGACCATAAGCATGGCACACAAAGAGGGGGTTGGGTTGGAGGGAACTGCAACAATGACCAGCATGGATGTAGCTGCATTAGCACAGGAGTAACAAGAAGTGTCAAGTTATAATGGCTTTGCTTTACACTTGAATTCGACATCACTTGTCAGCTGGTAGACTGATGAATGAGCCAGTGATATGAAGCATGAAAGAATCTGCTGATGCAAGTCAAATAATGTTAAGCTCCTTGTATCAGGACACTTCTCTACAGAGTATTATCACATCTATATCATGGTCACTTACTAAATGTCAGAGTCAGACAGACAAAACTGGACCCACAGAGCAGACCAGAGACAGTAGGATGAGGTGAGGCAGTTTATTCACAAGAATAAGTAAAGGCAGGCAGAAGTACAAAATCACAAGGCAAAAACTGGGTCTCAAGAAACAAACTAGGTCAAAATCACGAAGAACTAATCACAGGGAAAATGCCAGAAAGCTACACACTAGGATGCAGACAATCTGACAAAGACACACTGGGGAAACTGGCTTATATACACAGGAGGGGAGGAGATAATGAGACACAGGTGAAATCAATGGGGCAGTCACACATAGGGGAAGACAAGACACCTAAAATGAACACACACAGGAAGTAAGGAAAACCAAAAGAATAAAACAGGAAATCAAAACAAACTACACAGTAAAGGGACTGACACTAAAGATAAAAAATGGAAGCTGTGTTCAAATCATCATCTTTTTTTTTTTTTTTAATCTAGCAAGTTAGTGTGAAAGTTCTATGCACCTGCTGGTCCCTAAGTCTATTTTGGGCATTGACTCTAAACAGTCATTGAAAATATTTGACATGAACTTTGTAAGAGTTGTCCTGATGCAATTTTTAACTTGCAATCCATCAGAAACAAGATATTCCATGCACAAAATAACAGCAGCAGCTTGTAGCATATTCTCACACTGAGAGTACTTAGAAGACTACAACTGACAGTTCTGTGTAAAGTAATAGTGACATACACATAAAATATATTTACTTTTTTTTTTTTAAACTCATGGGGGATTACTTTCCTTGTTCCAAAAAAAAGTGAGTTGATCTCATTTTACACCCGTTTTAATTTGTGCAGGAGAATTTTAAGTGGAAACTGCAGTGTTGAATTTATCCACAACTCTGCATCACAGCATATTTTTTAAAATGCAGTAGAGAGCAAAAACTGTAGGGGGCATGTCTTTGTGGCTGTGCAGTATGTGACAGAGAGAGAGAGCACAAACTACAAAGTACAGGAGAGGGAAGATGTTTACTTAGTAACCCATCCCATTTATGGGATATGAATGTGTACAGACCTTCAGTCAAGCCTGAGCCACAACTAACTATAACCTTTATTAAAGGGGAAAGTTTTAAGCTAACACTTAAAAGTGCAGAGGTTGTCTGCCTTCCAGACCCAAACTGGAAGAAGGCTCAACAGCTGAGGAGCCTGATAGCTGAATGCTCTACCTCCCATTCAACACTTGAAAACTCTAGGAAGCCTAGCCTAACCTGCATTTTAGGAGCAGTGTTCCAGTGGGATTATAGGGTACTATGAGCTCTTTAGGATATGATAGGGCCTGACTATTAAGGGATTTGTAGGTGACAAGTAGGATTTTAAATTCTATTCTGGATTTTACAGGGAGCCTATGTAGAGAAGCTAACACAGAAGAAATATGATCTCTCTTCCTAGCTCCTGTCAAAAAAAACTGCAGTGTTTTGGATCAGTTGGAGTCTTTAGAGACTTTTTGGGGCAGTCAAACAATAATGAATTGCAATAGTTTCATCAGCCTTCATTGACATTTATAGTTGAGTATCATCTGCACAGTAGGTAATTTATGGAGTGTTTCCTGATAACACTGCCCAAAGGAAGCATATACAGTATAAGGTGAATAGAACTGCTCCTAGCCCAGAACCTTACAGAACTCCATGTCTTTGATCCCTGGTGTACTTATAAAGCATGTGGAAAGGGCAAAATGGGAAAACATTAGCTTTAACGCCATGTCAGTGCAGTTGCAAGTAGCATAAATTATCTGTCAATTAGCCTCTCTGTCTTTTCTCTTTGTCTCCGGGCATCTCTCTCTCAACTTCTTCTCTGTGTCCCTCTACTCACCTCCCTACCCTCTCATCTTCTTTTGTCCTCTTGTCTCTCTGTCTTCAACACCATTCTTTCATTTCTCTCTCACACTTGTCTCTGCTGTCAAAGTGTATTAAAAGTAATTTAGCAAACTTGTTACATCTTCTTTATTTCATCTTTCATTTTGGATTTTAACTATGGAAATGTGTCTCAAACAGTACATGAGCATGAGTGTTTTTTATTCAATAATGTATTTATGCAATAATATACTATGACGCTAATTATCCCTGGTTTGTGTTGACATCATCCTAATCCTATCCTATCTGGTCTTCCTCTCTTATCTTCATCACCTTCTCTCTCTACCTCCTTGTCTTGTGTATATCTCTTCCCTTCCCTCCCCTTCTTTTCATTTTCATTTGTGTCAGTGTAGAACGTAAACCTTTACACAAACTGAATTGAATGAAAAGCATTTCAACTTTTGTTTAAAGCTTATCAGTTTGTTATTGGGTGGACAAAACTGATGTTAGCCAACTGGTTAATTATTTCACTGAAGTGAAATTAACTAGCCAGCATCATTATGGATGGCAGCTGTTTAACATAGTGCGACTGTAGCTCTTGGTGAAATGTCTGTTCACAGTTTGTTGACATAATCAAAAAACCATTGTGTTGAATAAAGATTTTGTGAGACAGATAGTTCACACACACAAATAATGACGCAAGTAAACTGATGAGAAAGTCTTGACATTATACAATATCTTTGCAGCACCAAAGCAGAGTCATTTTAGATTAGTTAATTCATGTTTATATAGACCTCAGAAGAAGCAACAAGGTCCAGCCCTAAGTGACACGAGGAATGCAGTTTAACAAAGGACATGCATTTTGGTCATTTTGTTAACAAGTGTTACTGTTAATAATTAAAAACAAAATGAATAAAAAATCAAACATACCATGACATGAATAAAAAGTAGGGTGTTGTTCTTGCAACTGCATTCATAGCCTTTTTTTCCCTTTTAAAATAAACTTAGTATAATGTAAACATAACAGTATTGTTAATATTAAATAATAACTTTAAGTGAGTTCAAAGCTCCTTGGGGCACCATCCTAAAAAGGGAAGGGGAGAGCCAATTCACTGTCAATATACAAACCATCAATTTGGATTCTGACATATAATAAACTTGTTATCTATAACTTCTGCAGAGTAGAGGTTGGCAACATTCGATTTTGTGCAACAATAAACAGACCAGCAAAATATTTAATATTCAAAAGCATTTATTTAACAAATACCAAAAATGAAAACACACAATTCCATGTCCATGGAGGGACAAGTCTGTGTGGCTGAGGAGATCATTGGTTCTTGCTCTACTTACAGAGTTACTCAATTGATGCTAACTTTGCTTTGTAGCTCTCACTGTTTCCCACTGAAATCAGTGGGCAGACTTTGTGTCAGTCCAGCCCGGTTGGTCAGACTGTTCTGTACCTGCTGGTGCTGAGTTAAACTTCACTGTTTTAAACCTAGAGCAGGCTCTTGCATCTCTGCCAAGGTTCATACAGCAGTCTGTTCCAAGAAGGCCTTATGTTGCAGAATAAAGAGCAGTTGATAAGATTTCTTCCTACCCTTGTTTTAGGGTGGTGAGAAAGGAGTGCTTAGCAACCATTGGATAGACTGCTATGAAATTTGGTACAGATATTGATTTAGCCCAGAGGATGTGTCCTATTGCCTTTGGGGTCCCCTGACATTTCCTCTAATGCTATCATCAAGTCACATTCACCAATACTTATGTTTATGACTAATACCTGCAAAACAGTCATCATTCTGTACTTTGTGTTTAGTGCTAATTAGCTAATTAACATGTTACCATGATTGTTAATGTGGTACACATTAACTTGTTATATCTGCTGATGTTAACATTTAACTCAAAGCACCACTGTGCCTAATTACAACCCCACAGAGCTGCCAGCATGGGTGTAGACTGCTACTACTGTTGACATCATCTGTTGACCTGTGTGTAATAGTGTATCTTGTTCTCTTTTATACTATCCAAAGGTCCACCACATGGCTCAGCTAGCCCTCCCTAGTCTCACACCCTCACACCACCAACAAAATCACTGAAATTCCTCCCACTGAAACTGACTATAAATCTATCTATATGTGCGCTTTAAAGAAGTAAACACATACAGTTGGGGACTGAAAACTGCGTGGCCCAGTTATGAAAGCATTCCCTTAGCATGTCAGTTCCACACATCCATGCCCATCAATCCCACCAGTAATGCCATTGGAGGTGCAAAGCATATCTACTGCCAACATACCAGGGCCGTCTCTGGACATTTTGGTGCCCTAGGCACAAAAATAATTAAATAATACTTAATGCTAAATGTTAGCTATCAAAAACTACAGCTTCATCTGTAGGATAATTGTAGGATAATGTGCTATTACAGGTATTCACACATACAGATGCAAAGAGGCAGGCAGTGTCTTGGTTCTAATCAGTCTGTGGCTTTTGGATGTGTTGAGTGTCGACTTCATAATTTTACAGCTCCAATTAGGCATTTGTTATGGTTTTGCCACTGGTGCATAACAGTATATGAAGCTCAGTTACTGAGTGATCTGTTTTGATAAATTTTTCTTATTTATGTTTTAGTTGCTCATGAAAGTTATATCATAAATAACTGGGAAGCTTTTGACTAATGCGATCAGGTTTTCCTCCATTTTGTTTAAAGTTCCTTTATGTAGTGGAGTGGGAGCGTCTTGTTTCCTTACTCGTCAGGTGACCCAGAAACATTTCAGTCCTAAAAATACACTTTGTGTCACATTTACAAAAGCTGTTACGTTGCCTGTGTAGACAGCTGTATTAATTAAAATAGGAGCATATCTGTCAGATGCACATGAGGCACAACTGAAATGCAGCACATAAGGGAAACACGAAGATATTTAAAACAAACAAGACACCCAGTGAAAACTACTTTTACAGTTTATTTGAGGTTCAGTATCTTGCCCAATGATATGTTGTAATAACTTTAAGCATTAAGAATAATAACTTTGACTAATGTCAACATAAGTTAATAATGAAGAATAATTAAGATCTTTATGCATTTTATATAATCTGCATAATTATGTGATTGAAAAAACCACAGCATGTTAAATCATGTCGAATTAGATTGTGTTGATTAATGTTTTTATAAAACACTGTGGGGAAAGAATCAGAAATAATGGTGACAGAAGTTGGGAAACTACAGCTGACAAGTCCTAGAAAATTCCCCCTCTGAAATAACATATGTCTTTACATTATAATCACCCTTCAAGCAAGAAACCACCTGATAGACACCAGTCAACTGTGTAACACAGCAACTGCTGATGTCACTGGGTCCTTAGACATGCTGCTTTGATTTGGAATAAGATAAGATGAGGATTTAAGAATTTTAAAGATCACATATTTACAATTGAAGCAGTTGATGAGGCAGTATTTTGTTGTGATGCTTGATCATCTTGATGTTTAAAAAAAATTACAGAGCACAAAATCTATACAGATTTTTTTATTTTTGGTGGGGAATGCAGCCCAGTCCCAGAGCAGCTCATGAGTGTTGTGCCAATGCATAGGGGATGAGAGGGAGAAAATACTCATTAGGAGAAAATAGCGGGGGTGGTGCTTCAGATACTGCTAATCCTCACACCTCATGGTTAAGACGTGGCTGACAGCTGTAGTGCTAGCAGCTCCCTCTTCACTTCTTTCTTTCTCCTCTTTATTTTCCCCTCTTTCTTGACACTCAATCCCTTAACTGCTGTCTCTGTTCTCATTTCTAAGCCTTTTTTTGTCTCTTTCTTTTTCTCCTGCAGTTTCCCCTGTCTTATGGGGCATGATCACAAGAGGTGAAAGGGCGGGGCAGGTTTTAGACCGGAGAGGATAATAGAGGATTTAAGAGATGAGATAAGGCTGATTTAAAAAAGACGAGCAGAAGATACATCACAGTGGGAAGAAAACGATGATGTCCTGACCAATATTAACGTTTCTCTGTATATCTGTGTAAACTGGAGATCTTTGGGTTTTGAACAGCTAGGAAGAAACAAGCATTTTGGACAATTCACCCGTACACAATTTATCAAAAAATAATGAAGATTAATTGATTGTCAACTCACGTGTATAGCTTTTTCTACTTCTAGAAAACAAAGACCACATTTCCCATAAACACATTAACTCCTGAGGGAAATGTCTGGCTCTTTAGCCCCTTAATGCTCCACTCTCACTTCGTGTCGCTAATGTTGTCTGTCTGCTATTTTGTTCTGGTTATGTAGCATAGAGTGAGTTTATCAGAGCTTTTTCAGCATAATATTTTTTTTTTTTTTTGGGGGGGGGGGGGGCATTTTTGTCCAGCTGATTACTGATACTACAATTTTGTAATAATTGGGGGAATAATTTTATTTTTATTTTACCAATGTAATTCAACCCCCTTAGACCAGCCTTGCCCACCTTTTCTTTGATCCTGAGCATTGCACAATGTCTCCACAGTGAGAGAAAGTGATAAAATTATCTGTAGAGCTGACTCAAAGATTGAGGGCTAAAATGTGAGTACAAGGAAGAATAGAATTTCTATGCTGTTACAATTTATGTAGTTAAATGTAGAAAATGAGACGCAAAGTGAGAGAGGGTGACAGAATCAGCCTTAGGCTCCTCTCAGCATTTTATTGTGTACTCAAATAGTTTCCCAACAAATACTAAATGTCAGAGGCCCTTAAATTAGACACAAGCCAGAGGCAGCATTAGTGTCTTGTATGTCAGCTCCTTGGACACTTCCACTCAGTCTGCCCTTTGCTTCAGGACCCACAGAGAGATGTAATGAAAGGCCTGTAATAGATCTACCTACAGTGACAGGTAATCAGATAGTAATGGTTAGATCCAGCCACAAATTTAATTTAAACGTTATTCATGTAGTACATTTTTAAACATTGTTTGTTTGTTTTTTATGTTTATTTGTTTGCTTTGTTTCTATAACATATTTATAGAGGCCATAAATAAAAGTCATATAATAAAAGTGTGTTTTAAGAAGAGACTTCAAAGAGGATACTGAGTTTGCCTGCCTGATCCTCAGGGTGGTCCACAGCTGAGGGGCCCAGACAGGCATTTAAAATTTTAAAACCAAGCAATAAAATCTTAAAATCAATTTTAATCCTCACAGGTAACTACTTAAGGGCAGCATTGGTGTGATGTCTTCGCCTCTCTTAGAACATGTTTAAAGTCTGTCAGTCTTCGTGCTGATACCAGAATACTAGTACTATATATATTATTATTATTATTATTATATAGAATATTAGTACTGCAATACTACTCTACTCTGGAGATTAAAGGAAAGACCTGATCTTGGCTGGACAAAGCAGGGCTGCAGAACTTAAGTCACTTAGCTGTCAAAAGAGAATGCCTTGAAAAGAACACCTAGGGTTTTGGGCCTCTTCTTTTAATATAATTAGATAAGGCACCCAGACTGGACAAGAGATTGTTAATGCTTCTAGTGCTGAGTGTGTAATAATAATTTCTTCTGATTTGCAGTGCTTCAACTGCAAACATTTTTTGGATATCCAATCCTTAATTATAGCAATGTGTTGCTGCTGAATTGCTACTCTCTTCTTGTAGAGGCAATGAAGAAATTCTTCATATCTCTCTGAGGAGGATTCAACTGGCTGGCTAAGCAGGGTTCATGGTTGTAAAAAGATTTCTGGGATTATGACCCAGTTTAACAGACAGCTGTTTAAGAAAAATAGAGTTTCATGCTTCTTTATCTTCTTTTACACAGCCTTTTCAAGGCAGGAATATTACACTGCTATTCTGCCTCACCACTCTGTATAAATGGTATGTAGGAGGCATGGGGGAACAGACACTGACCGACACAGAGACAGCTCTGTTAAACATCACGTCTCTGATTCCACAATGCTGGCATGCTGTGTAAAATCACACACTATGCCAGCATTACGCTGCCTTTGTGTGGTTATGTATACACAAACAAAGGTGTGTGGCATACTCAAGTGTCTTCTTAATGCCAATGTTGTGTGATGTCTGTGTACAAGGGGCTTTTGAATCCATATGTTTATCCTTATCAATGTTAAACACATTGAGGGATATCAGAAAATCCTTCATCGTTTCTGCTCTAATAATTACCTATTTGGATAAATGCATTGAGCTCAAGTTGTATTTTGGTCAGCACCTGAAGGCAAGCTGACTGGCCTCCTGGCATGGCACTGCCTGAGGAAATCAACAACACCTCAAAATTTTATTTTAAACATGTTTTACACACCTTTCTACTTTTATTTTTGTTGTCTTACTTCATTTATTATTTATATTCTATTCATATACCACATTCGTGAAGCTAAGACTTTGGGAGTTGTCCTTGTGCACACCAACATAATTATAGTATGGGAGAGTCATGGACAATTGCTGGAGTATGGTCACCAATTAACTTGGGATCAAATATAATTTCAGTTTTCTTCACATTTACAATAAGCTGATGAGTGTCACACCATTTAACAAATTGTTCAATTGCAGTGAAGTAGGATGATGCATCTTTCTCTGTGTAGCAAGCTTAAAATAGCTGTATCATCAGAGAACTGTATGGCATATATACTGTATGTGGGGAGTTCCTGCTGACACAGTCATTTGCGTATAATATGAAAAGGACTGGAGAGCTCATGAATCCCTGTGGGGCACCTGTGCTGCTCAGTTTGTGCTCAGAGATTGCATTGTTTACTCTGTTGCATTGTATCCAATCAGTTAGAAAAGATGAATGTATATTTTGTTTTTATTTTTTTGCTGAGAAAAAGGGTGATGGTATTAACGGCATCATTAGTGCTCCTCATCTGCTTGAATACAAACTGCCAGGGATCCAACACTGGATTAATCTGGGCCCTGAGTGGGGAAACAATATATTTTTTGACACATTTCATTCTTATGGAGGTCACAGCTGCAGGCCTACAGTTATTGGTATTCACAGGACCCCGTTTCTTTGGGACTGGTGTGATTAGAGTTTTTTCCAGAGTGCAGGGATAATTTGTGTGTGCCCTGTGATTTCTGGAAAATGGGACACCATACTAACACTGGTGGTGGTGACATTTAGTCACACCGTCTTGCCTTCAAAGTTTCAGCATTATGTATTGTAAACACAGTCCTTGTAACAGATGACTTGGAGTGTGTCATGTGTACTGGGGTCTTGATGATCACAACCCTAATGGGAGAGGGCAACTGACCGAATGTCTGAGGGAGGTCTAGATTGGTGCTGGAAGTATGATACGCAACAAACATAACATTCTCTTTGTTCCTACAATTCATTTATGTTTAGTGGGTTGTTGGATTTGTCTCAATGTCTCAAATGTTTGTCTCAAAAATCAAGACCTCAGACAACATGTTACCACTGTAAACACCTAGAAAACACAAAAAATCAGAGGACACAGAACACAAATCACAATATCTTTATAGCACAGTAAAACTAATGTAAATACTTTCTGTACAGTGCGCCCTCTGTCAGGTTAATCCCATATCAGGATCAATAGTTACATGCCAGAGGCAACATCAATATTTTCATCACCAATGACCTATCTCCTAACTCAGACCCACATTTCACACTTCACCAAACAGATAGGACTGGACCATTCTTGCATGCCTTGTAACCCTAATGCCTTTTCCACATAAATCCATGTATGACCAGTCACAGCAGCCTGCTGGTTATCTGTAAATATTTACACCAACAACAAGTAGGGCTTTCCTGGGTTGCTCCCTGTGTTGTCTGCATTTAGCACCTGTCAGTTTGAGCAAGTGAGACTATTCACAGTGTGTGGAAGATGAAGTGACTCTGGTATACCTTAAGCCTCCAGCGTGTATGGCACTCATCATCCTAAAGGCTTAGGTTGGCAGATCTAGCTCACATTTTGCATAATGGCATAATGGTGTAGATGGCTTGGATACCAAGGAGTACCAGTAGAATGATAGCCAGCTAATGACATCATCAGCCCTTGCAATAATTTACCTTAGACTGGCAGTGACATGATGAAGATTAATGTTTTTTTTGTTTGTTAGACTGTCAGAGGTATTGATTTCAATCAGTGGACATTTTCTGAGAACAGAGTTTGCAGTGTTAAACAGATGTACTGCTAACTGTCTTTCAGTCAGCGCTGTGGAGGATTAACAAGTGATAACTGTCCCCCTTAGTAACAGCGCCTGTTTGACATACTGCATATCTTTTGCCAAACTATCTTTTATTTTGTCACATTACATAATGTCACATTTTGTCACATTACATAATGTTTCAGTGTTTTTGCTGCAGCAATGATTCAGGCGCTGAATGCTGAAAATCACAACTAAAAAGGCAGCAACACAAATGAGTCAGCTGAGTGAGTGAGCTGTAATGGGGGTTTGACAGTTATCATTATCGACATTACCATAATAATCAGTTATTGACAGTAGGTTTACTTACATAGCAGCTTTGTGGATCAAACATCACAGTGAGTTACACAATAACCTATAAAATACAGACACAGCATAAGAGTGGAAAGACAAGAAAATGGCGAGTCTGTGGCCTGCTTTTTGTGCTAAAACTATGCGTTGCCAAAGTCAATGGGTTATATCATGTGAAGACCTGAAATGCCACTTTGCAGCATGTATAGTTTTGTACAGTATTTATAAGTAGAAAATGGGACACGTTTTAATATTTCAGCTTCTCTACTTTAGTTGGTATTCGACAATATGTATGTTAAATAAACATTATTCAAATCAAGAACAGTGACTCAGAGCAGGTGGAAAAATACCAGGGGTATAGCTAGCAAGTTAGCAGAGGCCTAAAGCACATCACACAGTATTACATCTTGTAATCCTTAATCCACCTCCACAATTAAGCAGTTCAAGATCTTGAGGTCAAGAGTGGATTAGCAAAACAGTTTAGACAAAATCATGTTGGCTAGCAAGTTAGTTTAGCACTTGAACACCTGATGGTAGCTATCTTGTTTGTTTGTTTTGAACATAACAGTAACTAATAAAGCATACTGGTACTTACAGGTTGTGATCCATAATTTCCAGATTTGCCCAACAAAATGAGATCTGCCCCATCTTTAGGGGAGTAACCGCTGCAAAAATCAAGGCCAGCATGGACACTGACCGGTCTGCAGCAAACTGCAATGCACCGTGTTCTGACAGCTTTCTATCACAGCCAGCAACAGCTCTTCTGTGGAATCTGACCACACAGGCCAGCATTTGCTCCTTACACTCATCATTGAGGCTTGGGTATCCACAACCCTGTCACTGGTTCACTGGTTGATTTTCCTTGGAGCACTTTTGATGTACTTACCATGGCATACTGGGAACACCCCACAAGATGACCCACTTGTCTAGTTGTCAGAATTTGGCCCTTGTTAAAGTTTCTTAGATCCTTAAACTTGCCTTTTTCCTGTTTCCAACACATCAACTTCAAGAATTGACAGTTCACCTGAGCCTTCACAGTTGCCATTTTAACAATTGTTATTCAGTGGTTTTACTATTGTGGCTGATCAGTTGGTGTGTGTATGTGTGTGAGTATATGTATAAAAAAACCTATTAATTGTCCTGCTTTTTCACATATTAAGGTATGGCACAATAGGCTAGACTCAAAATCAGATTTCCATGTATGAACAGAAATTTTTACATAAAGTTGCTCACTAGTCTCCCGTCTGTTTGTGGACTGCAGGATGTGTATTTGGTAATTTTCTCAGTCACACCAAAATTCTAACCCTTCTATAGACATATCAGATAAAACCTACTAAATAACAATTGGGTAAAATTTTGTAAATTGGCATTAAAACCGCACAATGTTATCTATCAAGCGCGTGTGTCTTGTAGTCTTTCGGGCTGCAGATGGATACCATTGCAGTCTCAAATAACTCCTCCTTCCAGCAGGGGTCAGTAATGGTTTACATGACCTCTAATGGTTCTGTGCGCATTCACTCCCACATACAGCGTCATGGAACATTTTGGTATCCACCTTATCTAATGTTAGGCAAGTCAACACTTGAACAGAAAGCACAGGACAGTTTGTAGTTTAGACCCTGCCACTATATTTAGAGTTGCTGTGGAAATGACAGCTAATCAACAGTTAGCTCATGGTAAGGCGTTGTGCCTGAGGGTTTTTCCCTCAGTGAGGAGCTGACTAACTATTTCTAAATGCATTCCACATTATTATCTTAGTGACTCAGTTAGTGTGGTGGGTGACCCTCACTAATGATTGTACCAAAGATATGTTACCAGCATTTGGTGCCTTGTAGGTCATCATTGCACATTCAGCTCACTGCACACAACAGTTGGCATTTAAACGTGAACTGCATGCCGTGGCTAGATGTTGCATAGTATTCATAGCAGCAATTAAGAGAGAACAGCTTTTGTAAACATTTTAAATGGGATGTTTTTTTCAAAGCTCATCTTACCAAAGACTATACAACAAAGTGTGATTTGCATGACCATAACTGAAGATGTATCCCAAGATGCTGAAGCAGACTGCAACAAGATCCCATACACATATTTGTAAAATCTGGACTTTGGGATTTGTCAACAGGTGATTTTGCTTTACTGTTTCTATAGAAGTAGCTATTCTTTTATATGTTTTGATCTATTAGTAGGCTTAGTAAACAATTTAAAGATTACTGAGTTTGGCCTGCTTCATGGTAGAATTAACATTAAATTAAATATACCAAAGAAATGTGCATATCACCCACCCCTACTAACTGCCTAAATATCCTCAGGTTACCCATCTGTGATTATATAAGATGGAAAAAACAAACAAATCTTTGCAATTGTAAAGCTGTAACTAGCCAATGGTAGGCATCTTTTAGTTTTAAACAATTAACAATCAAAATTACAAGAGCTGAATATTCCTAGATGAACCACATGCTCATCATAAATCAATATATTCATTAATCAACACACTCTGCAGTGGGAGCAATGTGACAAATTAAGGAGGAAACACATTTATAATGTATACAGGGTCGTTGTCCAAGACAAAGAAAACACAAGTTAGTCAGTCTGTTGCCACTGTGCTCCAAAGTACTGACCAGCACTCGGTATCTTTTAACTGCAGGTTGGAATCAGGACTGTATATCAGTGATCTTCCTCTTGCGGTAGTTGAGAACAAGACTGGAGGCAGTGAGCTGCGTGGCCTGACCCTTCTCCCAGCTCTGGAAACTGTTCAGCCCACTTTGCCCAGACCTAAACAGGCCTTTCTCCAGACTGTCCAGACGCTCCACCAGCGCAGACATGTCCTCGTTGTAGGCATTCTGGGAAGAGTCCATTGTCCGTCTGAACCGACCAATGAATGTCTGGAAAAAAGACAATATGAAGAGCTTGAGACCCATTAGAAAAAAACGTACTGCAGTCAAGGTATTTTACATTATGGGATTCTGGCAATGTCTTCAATCAGAGTGAACCAGCTGTCACCAATGATATCAAATTTTGTGTAATTTCACATTATATTTGCCTTTAGATCAGAATATCTTTAAAGAAAAATTGATCTTAAAAAAACTGCTATGTTACACTGAGTTCTAATATTTTACGATTAAATACAGCTAGTGTATTGTCTTGAAACCTGCAATGAGATGAGATTCTTAGTCTTAGCACAGTGCAAGTTTTTTTTCAGATTTCACTCACTATTATTCTTGGTAGAAGACATAAAGACACTAGTTGAGGAAATTATATTCAAAATTACAGATTTTTTTATGAAGCCCAAAACCAAGAAGTCTTAAAGTGAGCAACAACACTCTGTCAGATTAAAATCAATCTGCATGGTAACAGCTGCACCACACAACCTTTATTCTGAATGTTTTCTGATATAATTGCACCCCCTAGTTGTAATGTATGAAATAACAATACACTGCAAGACCCTGTGTCTAAGAAACTTGGGACTCCTGTACTTTACTGACTGTATGTAGAACTCAGTTAATGTTTAGGGTCCTGATGGTCTAGTCACATGCAGACACATGTGACAACAAGGACACTGGACTTGATTTTGGTGAGTGCGTCTTCCCGTTTCCTTCTCTTGTCTGTTGTGAACCGTGTTCACACACTTGTTGCCATTAGGCATATATTTCAAATAATGTGCTTGGCACCTTGCATATCACTGTTTGCAGCTATGTTTAACATTTTATCTATTTTATGTTTATGTGTTTGTTTAATCTGTAAAAAGTGTAGATATGAAAAATATCACATTTTGCCATTTAATGGTGAATTATGTGCCAGACTATTTTGAACTTTTTGTGGGATAAAGCCATCAATATCCAGCCCAGCCACATCCTGTTCACTGCTGCTGTCTGGCAAGTGATCCAGAAGTATCTGCTGCTGACTCTGGAGCAGATTCTTTCCTCAGGCTTTGTGGCTTCTGAGTTCATCCTCCACACTACACCACAAAAATAGCTGTACTTTTATGACTTGATTATTTATTCATTCATTTATATACAGTGGCAAGTATGTGAACCCATTTGAATTACAGTTTTCTACATTAACTGGTGATAAAATGTGATCAGATGTTCATCTAAGTCAATACACCCCTGGGTTTAATAACTGGTTGAATCTCCTCTGGCAGCAATAACCTCAAATAAGCACCTTCTGTAGCTGCAGATCAGACCTGCACAATGTTCAGGAGGAATTTTGGACCGTTCTTCCTCACAGAATTGCTTCAGCTCAGCCATATTCATAGGATGTCTGGTATAAATGACTACCTTGAAGTCATTCCACAGCATTTAAGGTCTGGGTTCTGACTGGGCCACTCAGATTTTCCTAGTCTTAAGTCATTCTGTGGTAGATTAACTTCAGTGTTTAAGGTCGTTGTCCTGCTGTATCACTCAACTTCTACTGAGCTTCAGCTGGCGGGCAGCCACCCTGGCATTCTCCTTTAAGATACCTTGATAAACTTGGGAATTAATTGTCTCTCAATGATGGTGAGCTGTCCAGGCCCAGAGGTAGCAAGGCAGCCACAAATAATGATGCTCCTTCCACTGTACTTCCCATGTGGATGATGCTTTTGTGTGCTGCATGCTCTTGCCAAACAATTCATATTTAGATTCATCAGTCCACAAAACATTTTCCCAGCAGCCTTGTGGAGTGTTACAGTGCTCTTTGGCAAACGTCAGGCTCGCAGAGATTTTGTTTTTCTTCCTCCTCCATCATGTCCTGCCATGGACACCGAGCTCCAAGCAACCAGGCACCATGACTTGCATATGACAGACTCATAAACAGACATTAACCAACTCCAGTTATGGTAAATCCTTTAAGCCTTGACATGTTACCCTGGGCTTCTTTTTCTGACTGATGAATATATAAACGCTTTAAGAATATTTTGTAAACATTTCCAGCTTCATGTAAAAAGTCTTATAGGATCTATTTTTTGCAAGACATAAGTCACATCAGCAGATGTTTCTTGTGAATAGAAAACTCCAAACTTTTGAATGCTTTTCACAAGTCAAAGTAATTCCAAGCCATACATCCAGTCTTGTTTCACTGACTGGACTCCAGGTCTGTCAACTCCTGACTCCAGTTAGCTTTTGTTGACGTCATTAGCCAAGGAGTTCACATACTTTTCCCCAACTACACTGTTAATGTTTCAATGGTGCCATCCAATATAGGCATGAAAAATACAATGGTTTTGTGTTAGTAGTAAAACAGATTGTGTTTGTTTATAATTGTAACTTAGATGAAGATCTGACCTCATTTGAAAACAAATTTATACATAAATTCAGATTATTCCATACAGTTCAATTCCTTTTTTTTCTTGCCACTGTAACTTTTGTTTTTTGTGAGGTGGGTCGACATCTTTAATTTCCTTATGGAATCTTGTCTACAAAACTCTACCAATGCAGTTTTGATGTCTGACCATTACAAGATGATGCCTTTGTCTGGATAAAGGACACTCAAACCAAACCTGACTCAGTTTGAGTCTATTTTTGACATAAGTAGCACTAAAACTTGTTTAGCAAGGAAGACTGCGTTCTGCTCAAATACAGACTTCCTGCACACAAAAGTTAAAATGGGAAAATCATAGTTAATGTTACACTTTAGAATTATACATTTGTGTTCATTTTAAAATCTATTACCTTTAAGGCACCACCTAATATCACAAGCGAATGCCTTTTTCTTCTCCAGGAGGTTTACCTCATTTCCCAGAGATCTTAAGAACGCACTGTTAAATCTAATACAGGGTTTGCAGAAATATACTTTGTCCTTGATGAACCTGTGTTGTGCATAAAAAGAACCCTTTCCAATTTAAATATTTGTTATTTGTAAATCGTTGTCTTGCATAGATCTGGGCACTACTATGAGTTGTTTCACACCAACATCAGTGATGAGGTTTTATATACTGTTGAACATGCTTTTCACCTGCAGCAGTGTCTGTGCAATATCTGGGTTCTCTGGGCTGTCAAAATGTAGCATCTGGGATCCCAGGCTATAGTAGTAGGGCCCCATCTTATGTAGGTCTACCACGTTGGGGTCAGCATTGAACACGGTCCTCCAGCCCTCTCTGTACACCTTAGGAAGCTCCACAGACAGCACCCTCCTCTTCCTCTCATACAGACCCTTGGATAACCACAGAGGTAGCTCCATCTTTGTACCCTGAGACAAAAGAAACAGACCTTTGAGTTGGAGTAACTGTCAAGACCCCCGCAGAATTTTTTAACTCTTAATAACTGACTTTCACAGGTAGATTTACATTTTCTACATTTTGATGACCTGAGACTTAACGTTGTTTAACGTTTATTTTATTGATACCAGCGCTGTTTGATGGGTTATAAATATGCCGCGTTTATTCTTACATAGCATTCATAAAATTTCTCCAACAAATGTACCTTTACCAGTACAAGGAGGAAAGAATAACCGGCAATCACTGAGTAGAGTGTGGCTTAAGTTTATTCTTCTGAATCCCGGTAGACATCTGGCAGACTGTTGTTTTGAGATAAATACGTTCACATTTTAATTCACACTGCATTTAACACATTCTCCCCCAGTAACTTTACCGACCTCCGCTATGTCTTGCGTATCACTCGACTTCTCCAGGAATCCAAGCCGCGGGAAAGCGATATCTGCCCGGATTGGAAGTCTCTCATGAGAGAGCAAAATATCGTCGAGAGACAGGAAATTTTCCTCCATCCCGACTCCAGGTTGTACGGGAAGATACGAGTGTGTATCCATATGTGCTTAAATAAGACCAACAGCGACAATATACCAAATATATTCGCTAAAATGTTGAGCAGAAATTTTTCCTGTTATGTTTTTTCCCTTCCTCTTTGCAATTTTGACGCCAAAACATGTGGACCAATCAGAGAGCTGCTGTGAAGTGTAGGTCTAGACCAGAGCAATCGAATCAATCCGATCGAACTGAGTAAAAAAAAAAAAAAGTAGTTATATCTGTTGTCCACAGCTTTATGATTTTTTCTGCTTGTTATTTTCATTAGCACTGTTTAGTTATGTTTTTTAAAAACCTTTTTAAAATCTGTGGTTGTATTTAGTTATATAAAAGCTAATTATTACTTTAATATAATTCTGAAATGCAATAAGCTGTAATAACCATATTGTAACCAATCGTTCACTGAGTAAAGTGAAATTCATTCATTTGCAGAACCCCCCCCACCCCACCCGAAAGTAATTTGCAAATACAAATTTAGCCGATAGAGGTCAGCATATTACCATTACAAATTTTAAGTCCCCTTAGATCCTGTTCAGAAGATTGTTTAGCACATTAATAATAATAATAATAATAAAATAACAATAATAATAATAATAATAATAATAATAAAATAATAAATAATAATAATAATAATAATAATGTTGTTGTTAGAAAGAAAAAAGATAATAATGACAAACACTTACTAGGGCTTGCTTGAAGTACAAATGCAAATTAGTTAGTGCTCTTTTGCTCTGTCCCTCTCTCTGCCTGTCCTGATTACATTTATCAGCTGTTACATGAAATGATGGCTAGTCCATTCTGTAATCTTGTATTTTCCAGTTTGTTTTTGTTTACAAATGTAGACAACAGGAAGAAGAGGTCAGTCGTCTTTCTTAATTTGATTTTTTTTTAATATTATAGATGATTATAGATGTCATTATTAGTTCTCATCACACAGATTGCACATAAAAGTCATCAGACATACTAGTCGATGCCCCCAAAAAGTAGGCAGCCATTAACATCCTGGGAAAGTTAAATAAGTTGTGAACTAAAAGGAATCAAATGAAATAAAGCTATATTAAATGAAGGTATTGTACTGTTGTAGCTGTGTGTCTGAGGTGAGTGGGCAAGCAGGCAGCACAGTGGGATTACTGTCAACTGTAGTAGCAGTTTGAGAAACTCTGGATATTTTCACTAAGCAAACCAGACTGAAGCACACGTCATTTCCTAAAGAGATCACCCCCCTCTATTAGTTGTGGACCATGATACACTTGGAACATGATGTGTTGCACAAATAGGCAATGAGGTTAGCAGTTATGCACCATGGGTTAGGATTGGTTGGGCCCCATCCCTGCTGGCGTTAACACTGCCCTCTGTCTCAAACCCTCCATTTGTCGTGGCCATAATAAGGAACATGGATGATCTCAGCACTAAAAACGAACCTGGTAAACGCTTTATATTTGAAGTGGTGCTCCAAATTCTTTGCTCTTTTTGCAGACATGTGACCATCTCGGGACACGAGAATTTAATTGGTTAACAGTACACAGTAACTCAATTACTGTTGAAAAAACTGGAGTATCTTACATGCTAAATACAACTTGTGATTCTAACTCTTTTCTGTGTGTAATTATTAAAGGTATATTGATCATTTTTTGGCCACTTGAGGGCAAAGAAACAAGCTAAAAGCCAAAACCTCAACATAATATTACCTTTATTTAAGTTTTTATGGCTAACATTTTAGCAAGCAGTTGCCTATTCACACATCAATCAGACACTGGGCAATATTATGATTAATGTCAAGTAATGTGTTTGTTTCTGGCAGTCTGATGAATTTAAGGCCATTAGATCAGTTATCTGCACTGACTCCTGGTGGAACTAATCTGTCTCTTCAGTTAATAGAGAGACCATATTCATCAGCCAGTTGCTAACTTTGTCTGTCTTTTAGTGCTGGGCAAGCAGTGTGCACAGTGTGCAAAACAAAACTTGCAGCCTGTTAAACAATGAGACAAAAGCAGCTAAAAAGCTCCATAGAGCTGAGGGAAACTGCATGTTTGGTAGATTATTCTTTGTAAGTTCAACACTGCAACATTACATATAGTCACTTGACCCATTCTTAATATAAAAATATCGGTTGATGCTGCTTTAATATCGCTAGTTGACCATTTCCACCACCTCCTTACTAACTTAATCTGTCAGCTGTTTGGAGCTGTGCATGTAGTGTGCAGAGTCCTCTTCATGGACAGATTCATGAGAGTAGAAATGTTGGCCGGAAAACAAAAACAATAGGCTAAAAAAAAGAGGCTAAAAAACTTGGAACTGAGGGAACTCTGAGTTGGGTAATCACTCCCCTTGGATTTATCACTTTGAGAAACCCCTTTTACATCACACTTTGTCATTTAATTGTTCATCAATCAATTGTGACTCGTGCAGCTTTAAGCCAACAGTGGTACATATTACATACCTTATAATGCCTCGTAATGCACTGCAAGTAAAGTTTCATGACTCCCCAAAATGGACTATGCTGATATCCATCTTTTACAGAAAATAGAAATTGCCATCACTGGCACAGTGTGAGTACAGAGCAGCCCATGTTGTGTAAATGGTTAACTCCCAGCTCACATTTTAGCAGTTTTCTTGCCAGCCTCACAGCACTATAGAGCCCCCTCTGGGAGTTGACTGCATTCAAATGAGTTAAATCTCATCCCTCTGGTATTAACACCTATAAAGGTGACAGTAGAGCAATAAATTGCAGGGATAAAAGAAAGGGGTGATAACTTCAACATCCATCAACATTTTAGTTTTGTGCAAAGTTATTTGATCGACAAATTAATAAGATAAAAATATAGCAGGCAGACACCCTTTTTCACACACACTTCTGAGGGTATTAACTAAATTTCACTTGGAAGATTCACCCCAAACAAAATATGACAGATAAGACAATGTAGCACCTCATGGGGCCCTGAAGCTGTTAGGAAGCTCCCAGCTCTGATCAGTAATTTACTGCCAACATTCAAGACTGGGTCTGAAAATTCTCCTGAAGACTAGGTTTCCTTTAAGGTGTCTCAGCAGTAAGTCCAAATCTTACACACCACCTTTGTCCAGTGGAACAAAGGTCATGGGTATAAGAATTGTGATGATCATGTCCTTTTTTTGTGACTGGTTCAAGGTTATTAATCAATATGCACAATGAGGAAATGTTTCAACAAAAAAGAGTTGCTTGGCATGTATCAGAGATGCATTTCTGGCTCTAACTTAATGTTTGGTATCATCAGTCTTTTCCCGCTGATAGCTAGCCAAACGTAGACAACATGATATCAAACTGGTATTTTTTCCAGTTGCCACAGTGGAATTTGATAGCAAACCATGGGTATTTATTACCAATGTACAATCATTCAGGTCGAAATCAGAGTTATTTTTATCACCTTCAATAACCTCAATAGACCCGAATACACTGCAAAGACAAAACCTATTGTACTCTGAGTAAGAGTTACAAGGCAAGAAGAGTTCTTTTATGCAAATATGGTTGTTTGACAAATAGTCAGTTTCAAGGTTGTTCACATAAAATAAGGAGAAATGTCATCCTGATATGTGTTTTGGTATGAAATATCAAATCACCCACAGCTTAAACTTCTGATGTGTGCACTGCTAACAGCTAAAGTTTGTAGGGGACCCATAAAACATCCAGTGGTCAATTTTAGACGAAATCAGCAACTGTGTCCCTTTGTTTTAAGTTGCAAAAACAAAGCATTTCAATTTTGCTGCAACTCTGATTTTCACTTGCAATGTCAGCAATGTCAGCTAAGACTAATGGGTATTTTGGTGTTTAGAGCCATCCACCATGCCAAAATGACAATTATTGACTCTTATGTTCAAAAAGTATTGAAACAGTTGTAACTTCTTGTTACTTTTAAATACCCTTCACATAATTGTAATGTATTCTGGGACATGTAGTAAAATGACTAGATGAAACAGGATTACACACAGCCTATTTAGAGAAAGTGGAAACATCGCACTCAATCCTAAAATAACTCATGGGGTGTACTGAACATTTCAGAGTGATGTATGATGTATGTAAAAGGTGATTCAAGGTTGGATTCTTCCACTGAAGAACTGAAGAACTCAATGTCCCATTAATATACAAGTGTAGTACATACTGTATGTCTATAGGCTGACTATAGTCTACGGATTAAGATGGGTTTTATGGGAAGCCCAGTGCTGGTCTGTTATGTAAGTTCTATTTGGGTCACAGAATGAAAATTCAAAATAGTCTGTCATCTAGCACAATTTATTCCACCATTTGTTTACAGTAGCATTTTGTAAATGCAGTTTGTTTGGATGATTTGGTTTGTAGTAGTCTTCATAAATCAGCTCTGGCATTCTGAAAAGTGAGTAACACCCCACATGACTGGAATATTAAACAAATATTGTTAAATATGAACAAATGAATAAATAAGCCCCATTCACTGGATCCACAGTGGAACAACAGTCCTTTTTCGGGTGTGAGTGGCTCATGTCTTCAGTCGCAATTAACCAGACCTACTCTAGCAGAAACACAATGTAGGGAGCCAACAGTAGCATGAATCTCACATTCAAACACACGTGCACAAACAGTCATATGCACGGAGACACACACACACACACACACACACACTCTCATACCCAAGGCTTCTCACTAGAAAATAACTAATAACGATCACATGAAAAAATCTGGCAGAACCGAGAGAGGTTACATGTATAATTTACAATATGTCATGTCACTTCTCTGTAGCTGTAAACATCAGCAAAGTAAAGGGAGGACTGCCAGTCACACACACAGGGAACATGGACATCTACACTGTAAACATTTCAATACATAAACACACACAACACTGTCCCAGTCAGCCCTCTACACTGACCTTTCATGTTGTCTCACACACACACACACACACACACACACACACACACAGTCACTAGGCTTCAAAAGCTATTTTGTCACTATTCCAAGCTCTCTCAAACACACACACACACACACACACACACACATAGTGCACATACACATATGGGATGAAGCCTGACACTGGAGCATCCCAACCGCACGTTACACAGTAGGAGCGTAAACAACATTGCTGTCCCTTTCACCCCCCCTAGTCAGAACTGAGCATGCTCAGATGACTACTGTCCACCCCCAAGCCATCCTTAGATCACCCTTCTATTTTGTACATACAAGACAAGCTGACATCCCTGTTTTTTACACTAACCCTCCCTGCCTGCCCAGGCATACATAAACCAGATCTAACTTTTTGATGTAATTTTTATGGGTCTAATTGGTGAGGAAGGACATAGAACTGAGGCAGGAACTATGAGAAAGAAGCACACTGGGGCCGATTCTGTTATGAGAGGATGTCCCCAAGCTGGAGTCCTTTGTGAAATGAGAGGCCCACTGAATATGGTACAAGATTGTTTCTCATAGCAAGCTTCTGCGACTCAACAACCCTCCTTTTGTCAGTGTCTTCCTCCTATTCATTCTCATCTTCTTTCTTCCTTTCTTTCTTTCTTTCCATCCTTGTCCCCTGCCTCTTCTGTTTCCTCTCCTCCACAGTTAAGGCCATGGGAGGTTTGGACACTGATGACTGACAAGCTTGGATCCAGACACAAGATGGAAGGCCAGCTGCTGGAGACCTGTAAGGACCTGAGCACCTCAGAGAGGCAACTGGCCACAGCTGAGTTGGAAGGGGAGTTGAGGTCTAATGAAGCCCTTTGAGGGACTCTGTTAGCCTGGAAATGTGGGAGGGGAAGGAAGGGGGGGTTTGTGAGCAGTCTCTTCAGCAGATGTAAAATGATGGGCTTGGGAGGAGCCCTTTAATGTACAATGGTTTGACAGTCGCAATTTTTTTGGTTCAGTTCAGAGTAACTATTCTTGGTTAGGATGATGGATTCTGTCAGGATAAGTATGTGTTGATCACTTTGATTGTTTCATCGGATTTGGTTGCATCTGTGTCCAGATATCCATGGCAGGACCACAAGATGTTCTGGAGACATAGATGAAGAAGGGTGGGGCAGAGAGAGAGAAAGAGAGAGACAGACATATTAATGGATAAAAATGGTTTCAGTGGCTCAATTTGTGTATTCTCATAGAGTGTATTGTAGAAATGGAACTTTTTGTTTCTTACCAATATTAGTATTCAAGAAAGGGCATTCAAATTATTGAGCATTGTATATAGTTTTGAGCATCTTTAACCATACTATTACTCTAGAAATTGTATCTAAAATTTAGCCATGCTGGCACAATAATTCTACGGTTGTCAAGGTCTGTTGGTCAGCCAACACTGAACTCTCAAAAACTACTGGATTTCTATTATATCTAGTAGAGATAGATATGATCCCCAGCAGGTTTGCTGACTTGATCCCCCGACCAGAAGATGAATCCAAAATGAATGAATCTCTTTGGTGATCCTCTGGCTTTTTCCCTAGCACTGTGAGAAATTCAAAATTTGCACTTATCCAGTGACATATGTCAACATCTACTGGCTACAGTACCACAAAATTTTGTAGACATTCATGGTGTCCAGAGGATGTATCCTCCTTTTTTAAAATGGATTGTCTCAACAACTGTTTGATTGATGGCAATGAAATTTGGTATATACATTAATTCCCCTCAAGATTAATCCCAATGGCTTTGGTGATCTTGATTTTTTATCCGGTGCCATCATCAGGTCTAAATTTAAATGTGTTCAACACTGATGTGTGAGCTTACACCTGCAAAACTAATGACATTTCTATGAGCCTCATCTGCACTTTGTGTGTAGTTATAATTAGGTAATGACAGCATGCTAACACACTAAACCAAGAAAGTGAACACAAACCTTTGAACACATTAACATAAGCATTTAGCTAAGATCACTGATCACTGATCTATATACAGCCTTATAGGAGAGCTAGCATGGCTGTAGACTCTTAAACTTGTTACAGTATGAATATGCCCCATTCTGTGTTTTGTTGTAGCTGGTTTTGTTTTGTTTCTGCTCTGTAAAGCACTGTGTTGTTTGACCTTTGAAAGTGGTATGCAATTAAAGGTATGATTATAAATCATTATAGTAATCATTATCAAAAATTTTAAATGTATATTTTCCTAATTAGCAAAATATATATTTGTTTGCAACTATTTCTGTATTGTGTTGTTAACAAGAATTTGCATCCAGTCAAATGCATTAAATCCACGATATACATGAAAAAAGAGTCAATCTGGATATACAGATCCAGTATGCACTTCTATAGACTGGTTTACATGTACACACTTTTCTTTCAATAATTAGCATCCAAAGTGTGTATGTGCTTACCTTGACCAGTATATTCATAGTGGGCCTGGTGGTAAGTCAGTCAGAGGGGTGTTCAGGGCAGGACCGATTGATCTCAAACCATGAGTCTATACAGCTGCAGATACACAATGACACGCAGTTAAATCTATATAACAAGTCTATACAATACAGCTACAAATACAGAGGACACTTAGCATAGCATAGCAAGTATTTGAGCTATGTGGGTCAAACATTTGCAGGTGACTAATCAGTCACCAGGGCTTGAGAAAAATTACAGTCAATTAAGTTGAGCAGTTGAGCAATCGATCCTAAGATATTAATCAAATGATATTGTAGTCAGAGGATTGCTGCTGAAGAAACACAAAGGCCAGTCAAAAGGAATCCATATATACCAACAGCAGCAGAACATGCACAATATGCAACATATAAATGAGATCCAGAGGGAAAATAACAGCAGTGTTATAACACACTCACATGTGCATTATTCTAAACATTTCACACTGTCACTGTATTTCATGAATTGTTACTATTTTTGTGTAATAGAAGAGGATAATAGCAAACTTAGTGAAAGTAGTACATCGGATAATAGCAAACTTAGTGAAAGTAGTACATCACAATGGATTAATACTCCATTACAGGTGTATGTCTTGCACTCAAAATGTATCTCAACCTGAGGGCTACATCCATAAACGCTAATCAAATTACAACATATATACTTAATATACCTTAATATATGCAGTATTTTACATTAATGTTGTAACTTGTTATTGAAGAGGAGCTCATTTTTTATAACTGTATATTGCTGCATGATTTCATGTAAACAGTACAACTAGTAATTTGCAAATTTGACTTTGAGAGCAAAGTCTCATAGTGGTGATGGTGATGGTGTACTGGATAGGGAAGCCCTACCCAGTACACCATCCCGGTGGTGTTGCTAATAAATTAATCGATGAGTGTAAAGGGCTTCACCGAAATTTTTTTTTCAACTTCTTCATTGAGGTGGTGTGTTTTCACATTGTGGTGCTGTGCAACAAGCAGACAGCATTATTATTTAAAATTGTACATTTGTTGAGCTGTCATACTGCAGTGCTATGAGACCAGCAATGCGATTGGCTAACACATTTATTTATCACCTGACCCCCATTCTGTATTTCACCTCACCCTGCCATTTTGCATGCTAACATAGTCTGTGACTCCAAGACCCACCAAGCTAAGCCACCAAGCCACCCAGCCTGCTATCATTTCTTCATGCTAATTATCCAAAGCTATCACAGTTGATGTCACATTGATATGCCGATGTGTAGAAATGCTACACACAACACCTTTATTATCAAGTGATATAATATCTGTAATGACTAAATGAAAGGCACCAAATACTGTCCATCTTATATTATCTTATCCAGTAAGTGAATTTAATTAGAGGAAGTGCAAAATTATATGATGGGCAGAGATTCAAATCTTGTGTGTGTGGATGGGTGGGTGTGGGTGTGTCACCTTTTGTGGTAGATGCAGAGGCACGGCAGTCTGGCTATGGTGTCCCCCTGCTGCAGTTCCTCTAGACAGATCACACACTCACCAGCATCCCTTGCCAACACATCATCTAAGGTGGCAGGCACATGCACACACACACAAAGAGCAGAACATATATCAGTATGTACCAAAAACAGTGACAATTTCAGAATCTGACAGCCTATAAAATATAGAGAGCAGCTGGGAGAGCAGGTTGGTGCATAACACGCGGTAGATAAGTAAGTGTAAGTAAGGAAATAATAGTGTCAATCATTCAAAACAGAACATTTTTGTCTTCACCCATATACTTTCAGTAATAAATGCAAGTTCTTAAAAAGTCGTGGATGGCCTGCACGCTATAAGGCTTTGGAGAGTAAATATATGAGATGTAGTTATAGGTTTTGTTTTTTAGGAAAAGTTACATTTACTGCACTGAGAAAAACTGAGTGGCATTGATGTCAAGTTGAGGATGGTAGGTGCTGAAACACCCAGGGGTGATGGGCAAAAAGTGCCTTTTTTTGTTTTAACTACATTTAGGAAACATTTTAAATAATATTTCACCTCATCAAGAAACATGGTGGCATGTACATTAACTATTTTTTCATGTTATGACCTCAGAGATATCCTAACAGAAGAAAAAAGCAATAAACATTGAAATCATCATATTAAAAATGCAGTCAAATATGCACGACTGCTAAGACTGGTGATAACAGATCACAGTTGCCAGTTGTCATAGTAACTCAACACCATTTCCAGTATGCAGGTTTTTCAAGTTCAGCAGACAGAGAAAGCAGAGCAGACGATGAAAATATTTTTAACTGTTACAAGAGCTCAAAAAATGCTGATACAACTCAACCTTTAAAAAGGTCTGAGACAACTAAAAACTACTACTCTACTACTCTGCATTACTCTACAAACAGAATAGCAGAGGCTATTTGTCACAGATCAGAAAGCCTCATGTCAAATTTCAAGTCAAGTCAAATTTTATTTATATAGTGCCAATTCACAACAGAAGTTATCTCGAGACGCTCATCTACACAAAACTATTTTAAACATGCTGAGATGCTCACACTGACCATGCCAACATAGTGACGTTCACAAAGTGTGATTGCCGAAAGCTCTTGCAGCTTGCTTGCAGCTGCTGCTGAAGCTAGCAGCTATTGCAACATGTTTTAATAAAAACAGAATTATAATAATGTCCATTTCTATTTTTACTCTATTGCCCCTATCTGTGAAAGTGCAATTCAGTACAAATGGTGAACAATCTTTACTTGTGTTTCCAAGGTGCTCCAAATAGGGTATGTCCTAAGTTTGATTAAGTCTGGCTGTTATGTTATCACGCTTACAAACTATAATGGTGAACATGGTAAATATAATACGTGCCAAACATCATCTAGCTAGCATGGAGATGAAGAAGTGACAAATATGTTTTCATAACAAATTGAAAGTGACGACAAGCCAATTAATCATTGAAGTGGTGAGAACATTAAAACTCCTGAGCTCCTGATAGAAGTACATGCACTGAGGGGCCCTCACATCAGCATTTGGTTCAAAACTTAACTAACATCAGTTATAGTCCCAAAATATTTGTACTTCAACAGCCTGGCCATAAATAACAGCTGGAAATATAGGGACAGGCTTCTTCCTAAAGTCAATAATTTATAGAAGTTTCTCCCATCGCCACACAGGATCATTTGAGCTCAGTCACAGTGACCATCAGGTTCTTGGTCTCTATTACCAAGGCCGTCTCCCTCAATTGCTAAGTTGGCCAGGCAGCCAGCTCTAGGAAGAGTCCTGGCTGTTTCCTATGTAAGAATTATGGAGCCCACTGTGCTTGTTCAATGCAGCAAGAATCATACCTGCTTGGATGTCAGCCGGGTCAATAAGTTCCATGTTAGGTGTTGGGGAATCTGGGTAACCTGATGAGAAATGGCCTACTGGAACAAGACATTTAAAAAGTAAGCGGAACAAGAGAGACCGAGGACTAGTGAGCATCAGAGCCACTGTCCAGGATGAAACAACAAAGATCCAGGAGTACATCAGGAAGATGTACCTACCACACCAGACAGGACTCAAGATGCAGGCTGTGCAAAGACGCCCCTGAGACAGTCCAGCACATAACAGCAGGGTATACGACGCAGGCAGCAACAGCACACATAGACTGCCATATCCAAGTGGCTGGCACATCAGCATCTGCGCTAAGTATGGGTCTTCCCAAGGTCAGAATGGAAGACACCCCGCAAGGTGGTTGAGAGTGGCCGAGTTAAGATCCTATAGAACTTCAAGATCCAGACTGACAAACTGGTAATGGCTAACTGACTAGATATTGTGTTGGTTGACAAACAACAGAGGCAGTAGTGATAGATGTAGCAATCCCTAGTCTAATCAAGAAGAAGGAACACAAGGAGCTCAAAAAACACCAAGAACTGAAAAAGGAGCTAGAAAAGATGTAGAGACTAAAGGCAACAGTGGTGAAGATGATAATTGGAGTACTGGGGGTTTTGACCCCCAAACTGGGAGAGTGGCTCCAGTATAGTCCAAGTACAACATGTGAGGTCTCTGTCTAGAAGAGCACAGTCCTAGGAACAGCTAAATTACTGCATACAACCCTTAAACTCCCAGGCCTCTGGTTGAGAACCTGAGTTTGAGGAATACACACACAACAGATGTGTATAATATTAATGAAACTACTTAATGATATGTCAGTCCTCATAATGACACTGTCCCTTATTTGTGTCACCAAAAACCTAGCCATAATACATTTGCATGTAAAAAAAAAAATAATAAGACTGGTGAGATGACACACCCCTGGGGGAAACTGATAGAAGATAAAAGAGCAACAGGTAAACCACCATTGACTTTCACCTTTTGCGACCTGTCAGTTAGAAAGTAAAGAAGCCAACATATTAATCCAGGGTCAATGTTGTGGATATTGATAGGTCCATCTGCTAAAATTCAAAGAAAAATGATACAGTTAAAAGAAGCACTCATAAAGAATTCTTTGCCATCCAGGTGGTCCAGAACCATGTCGAGTATGGGGCCTGTGGCATCTTAAACACCTCTGCCTGCCCTGTAAGCAAAGAACTTGACCACCAATATTAACTGGACCATGACTTTTCTTCTCATTCACCCCTCTGAAGAGTTTAAAAACCTTGTTCCTATCAACATGTATCTTCTACACACAGACAGTTCCTTGCTAAAATCATGAGTATTAACACAATTATAAAATTCCATTGGCCAAGGTCATTTAGCAAGTTCAGAGTTAGTCTTGCCAGCAAGGGAAATGGGACACCTCTTGGACTACATATCAACATCCATGATTTGTTGTTAATGAAAACAGAAACTGATTTCTGGGGATTACTAAATGTTGAGCCTGTATGATTGAGTTCACGTAGATGGGTGACTTAAATTTGATTCAGAGAACCATTGAGGTTAGTGAGCAGTGGAGTGATGTGCCCTTTTAGGTTTGATTGAAAAAGAGAAGTGAATGAAGTGATGTGCCATGGACTGCGAAAGACAGAGCCATGTAGTCAGACTGCTGGATGTAGGTGCCCTGCCCTCAATGAGAGGGCTAATGATGGAGAGTGACTAGCCCTTAACTGGGGGAGACTGGTTGTCTCTGAGTGGTTCAGAAAATTGCCTACTGGTAGCTGCCACGTTTTCAGTAAAGACAATCAGTTAAAAGTTTATGTCTTGTGGACGTGGTGGAGGATTGAGTGATGTTTTGAAGGTGAAAAATAACTGTGTCTGTGGTACTGCTGATGTTAATGTAAAACCCAGTTGTGGCAGCACTGATGTTGGATGAGAAGGAAGATAGAGGCAACTGATAACCCTAAAGATCAGCTGGGTTGCTGAATTTTCTCTCAGCAGCTCTGAAATTGGTATGTGGCTTTCGGATGGTACTGGTATGCCACGGATGAGGCAGGTTAGAGTGGGTTTGGTGGATCAAGGACAGAAGCTATCCAGCATGAGCATGTGTGCTGTGAGTGTAGAGCAGAGAGAGGCTCTGTGGCATCATTGACCTCTAATGAGGAAAATGTGCTGAGAGGAGGTAGAGCAGGGGCAACCACTGAGGAAAAGTGGGTGGCAGACAGGTTGTAGCAGAATAAGACCAGGGGTGGTGGAACAGAGGGCTGTTCCAGGATACATACAGTGAAGCAAATGAAATAATGGCCAGAAAGGTGCAGAGGCACGAGGCTGTCTGTGAATGAGAATGAGGTCAAGTTCTTGGCCAGCTTTGTGAGTTGGATGGCTGCAAATCCATTTCAGTCAAATGAGTATATCACGGACAGGAAGTCTGCAGAGCGGCAGAACTTTGTCCTGGTGGATGGTAAATGCAAACCACAGACTTTTACCAGGGTGACCATAACAGCCTGATACTTAAAAGAGACATATTTGTTTGGAAGCAACAGTTGAGTTTAGGAAGCCATCTACCCTTGTCTCGTTCCCTCTCACCTCAACTAGATGTTACTAATGTCTTCACTTCCTGTCACCGTTGTACCAAATTATTATTATTTGTAGTGCTCTGCTATAAATGATAATACTTTGTTTCTTTAAACGTGTTTGGTTAACATGTAGTATATTCTGAAATATTGTTTGTCAAGTTACTGCTGTTGTGAAATAAGTTTGCATTAATATGGAGAAATTTATAATGGTACTTTATTTGGGAAGGTACTAAAATGTCCCATGTTCTTAACGGTCTGTGAATGTCTCATAATGTTTCCTCTGTTTAATTGAGTAACCAGGTGTCAATCTGTTATTAGCCAATCAGTGCCTGTCAAAGATGAGTGTCAACTACCTACCGGATTCTGAGAAGGGGGTGGGACTAAACGAAAGAGCTAGAAGTAAGGTATTTAAAAGTGTTTAACGTTACTGTTGTTATGGAAACTTAAAACCGGTGGCTTTATTGTGTGTTACCCGTTACAAAAATGTAAAATGTAGAGTGAGCCATGTTCAGAGCTGTTTCAAACTATACTACAATGTCGGCGACGCCATTCTCTGTTGTGTATTTATACTAGTTAGCCTCGTCCCCGCTAGCTGGGAGAAGGAGACAGTGTGTGTGAGGGAGAATAATAAGGGAGAATAGTGAGTATGGACATTATGTGAACTGGTGACAGGTGATAGTTGTAGACTTCAGGAAGAACACAGCTTCACCCTCCCCCATCATCCTGTGTGACTCCCCAGTCAGAACTATGGAGTTCTTCCATTTCTTAGGGACCATCATCACCCAGGACCTCAAGTGGGAGCTAAACATCAACTCCCTGATCAAGAAGGCCCAGCAGAGGATATACTTCCTGCAGCAGCTGAAGAAGTTCAACTTGCCAAAGACAGTGATGGTGCACTTCTACACCTTCATCATTGAGTCCATCCTCACCTCCTCCATCACCATCTGGTACACTGCTGCTTCTGCCAGGGACAGAGGCAGACTGCAGCGTGTCGTCCGGTCTGCTGAGAAGGTGATCGGCTGTTACCTGCCTTCTCTCCAGGACCTGTACCCCTCCAGGACCCTGAGGCGGGCAGGAAAGATTATGGCCGATCCCTCCAATCCTGGTCACAAACTCTTCAGGACACTCCCTTCCGGCAGGAGGTTGCAGTTCCCCAAAACCAATACCTCACGCCACAAGAACAGTTTCTTCCCCTCTGCAACTGGGCTTCTCAATAAGATCCAGCCCCCCCCCCAAACACACACACAGACTGTCACAGACTATAATCCCCCCACCCCCCACTACAGGTTACATTAACGCACATCTGTGCTTACATTAACACACATCCAGACAATCACTGCCACCTTCTGACGTTTTTGCACTCTACAGTTCTGATGTATATTTGCAGTCGCAATGGTTATTTGTGTATAAATGTGGCATTGGTAGGGCTATGGTGTGTTAAAGGTATGCATGGGAGGTTGTAAGCTCACATAGACAGTATAGCTATAAAATCAGCTAACCGGGCCTCTCTGCACCCTAGGTAGGGTTGTATGCTCTAGTTAACATACAGTATATCCCAAAGTTCATATTTTAGTAGACTCCCTCCAATTTGCCTCCCATGCTTAAGGTGTTAACAGGTGTAAAGGCGTTTGCCATTACAATTCTGCAGCAAATGAGAGTTGAGTGGGAGGGCTACATATTAAATATTGCTTATTGTTACTAAAATAATTGTAATTTTATAAGAAAGAGCCATTAGGATTAGGGTTAGCCATTGAATTTTTACTGTCCTGCACAGTTGCAGATACTGATTTAAAATAGAAAGTAAGAAAACACCAGAAACTTAAGATGTTTTAGCTTTTGAGAAAGAAAGAAAAAAAAAATCATTGAGAAAAAAAGTGCAGTGAGTACAGTAGTAGAACATAACACCAAGGAGTAAACATGAAAATTATTACATTAAAATAAACTGTTCCAACACAAACACACTGACAATCAATGAAAACACATCACCTTCAGAAAAAACATGATCTTGCTTTGGAAACTAACTATTAGGGAGTCAACTCAACTTTTTTACTCAGTAATGAACAACAAAACAGTTATCACCAGGGCAGTTTTCATAACACTGTTCTTGCACACAATCCAGATCTCAATACTCAATACAGTGTGTTCACCAGTGGCACTGATGCAGGCAATGCATCCACATCTTATACTGGCCACAAGTTGTCATAGACAATGTTATGGGAAAGCTTGCCACTTCTTCTGTCTGGTCCTGGATTCCTTGCTCCAATCCAGTGCTTCATGAAATCCCACACACACTCAGTTGGGTTAAGGGGAATATGGTGGCCAAGGCATGACTTCTGCTTCCATAAAAGTTGTGGTGACATGTGTGGCATGTGGATGAGCATTGTCCTGCTGTAGCATGGTGGTGTGTCAATGAGCTCGCAAGGATGGAATAACGTGTGGCCTAAGAATGTTATCCACATAATGCTGAGCAGTAAGATTGCCCTCTATGATGATGATAGGTGTTTTGTGATTGCCAGAGATGCCACCCCACACCATCACACAAGGTCCTCCCCAGCAATTCACTTACCAGGCAGCATAACGTTCCCCACATCATCTCCAGACACGCTCACGATCATCAGCTCTGTCCAAAAAAATCTACACTTGTTACACAATTCCAGTGAATCTGTGTCCAGCATTCATGCTGACAACACCACTGGTCTGTGGTGAGTCTGGCATCTTGCTGGAGTCAGATCTGGACCTCTGACAGACAACAAATTACACTGTGATCAGAATATGAGGAATTGAGATGCGAGGGGTGTACAGGGGGTGTGATCAGAAAGCCAGGGATTATTCCTGTTGCGGATGAGTGGAGCATGGCATGGTAACACACAGTCTGCAAGGACCTCTGTCAACAGGCCCAGGATGACCCAACCTTCATGTCAAAAATCATCACAGGTGACAAGAGGAGGCTATGAACCAGAGACCAAACAGCAGTCTTCAGAGTGGTCTGCCAGTCTCTAAGCCTGAAGAAAACCCACTATACCTGTCCTTTTCTTCAACATCGTACACCGTGACTCCATTGCCCTGAATCAAACTGTCAACACTGAGTTTTACTGCACTGTGTTGAGGTGTCTGAGGGAGGACATTCAGTGCAAATGACCTTTGCCCAAAATGAAATTCTAGCAAAAGGGTCGCCACTTTGACACAGTGGAGGAGATCCAACATGTGTCACAGATGATAGTTGACACACTTAGAAAACTAGAGTTCCACAGCACTTTCCAAGTGCAGCAGGAGTACTGGGAGTGGTGTATCGCTGCACAAGGTGACTACTTAAAAAAAAAAAAAAAATAACTAATATCAGGTACAGGTTTTGCTTGCAGTTTTGGAGCTTTGCTCTCAGGTTGTGCAGCCTCTCAAATCTCTGAATCATTAGCTGAATCATTCACATCTGCCCATTTCTCTCTTGACTTTGAGCTGTCTCTCTCTTTCTGTTGCCAACATACATTTGGGATCCAAAACCTTCACATCAGTTATGAGCTGAAGAGTTGCTCTGTGCTTCTCTAAATTCACAGCACTAGCACTTAGTATCCATCTTCCTTGTCTCTTTTTGTGTCCTCCAGTGACCTTAGCTGCAAGAGGTAAACTGCACAAACTGCCTTGCTCTTTAACGTTCTCTTTTGCTCTCTGTGTCTCCATACCACCCTCCTGAATTCTGTGTCTTTATTTGGCCCCCTCTTCCTCTCTGTGTGAGGGGCTATATTTAGTGGGAGGCATTAAAATATCATCATGCAGTCAAGGCCCAGAAAAGATCCAGGGTTCAGCTCATGTGCTACCTTTAACCCTCACCTGCTTCACACTAACTCTTGCACAGTGCATGCACACATTCAGTGGAGACAAATAGGGACACAGCTGTCACTTAATATGTGAACACACTTCTGGACCTCTACTCCTCTCCTATCCAGGCTTCAAGCTAGTATTAGCTGCTGGAAGATGTTGCTATGGCTGACTCACAGGTTTCCAGGATGTATATGAAGGGCTGGCCAGAGTGTAACAGAGGGGTGGGAGCAGCAGAATGGTTTTCTTCTGCATGTCATATTAGCGTTAGCGTGATTTCCAGAACCTGCACATTGTAGCTTTACGGATATATATATAATGGGACAATAATAAGCAAAAACATTATGGGTTTCAACTTCACCATGTCATACTATACTTTTTCTCTTCTTTTTATGCCACTTTTTGAGTATTTTACTGTGTTGTAGCTGCTGTAGAACAGTGATTTCAAATTTCTTAAAGGAGTATGCCAGCTAAACAGCAGAGTGCAGCAGTGATTTAGCAACATTCCCACAATGATGGAACAACTTTAAAAAAGAAAAATTAAAATTGATGCAGCAGAGGCTGAGATATCCTGACATTTATTCTCTACTATGGGTCTACTATGCATGCTCATGATTTTCAAATTTCATGCCTAGAAAATCACCCTGATGACATCACCACAGCATCAGCTCCTTCTTGACAAATCTCTCTCCTGAGCCAGAGAAGACATCACATAACTGTTTTCAGAGGCTGAGTAGTACTTCTCATGACTTGTAAACTAACTTTGACTTGTGAAATTGAGTGTCCCTTGCCCCTTGAGGTTGTCAGAGGTTGACATTAAGCAAGAGGCAGGGTACACCCTGGACAGATTTCTCTAGACTGTGTGAAGAAGCAGGCACAGAGAGAACAGAAAACTCCACAAAGAAAAGCCCTGCGCTGCCCCCGATCAAAAAAATATCTCTGGAAAACCTGCTTGAACCTGACATGCACAGATATCAGAAAGGGACCTGAGGTCCTGATAAACCTGGGACTCTTGGCAATACAGTGGAGCCCTGAACCATATTAGACTGATTTACAATAGATTAGAAAATAATTTGGCCCCAGTCTGACTCATGTTCTGAGTCAGATCTTGGATACTTAGAGTACATCTGTGAACACCTCTAGTTCATGCTTACTTTTTGTTTGTCAGCTGTGGGTCCTGGAGGCATAACCTCTAAATGCCTGACCTTTTGTCACTGATTCTTACATCTCAGATGGTGGAGGTTCCATTCATAGTTGAACTAGGCCTAGGCAATATGACCAGAAAAATAATGCATAAATTTTTTTCTAGCTTGGGGTCTATTCTGTTTTTATCTGCAAATGCAATAAAACAAAAACATGGCTGAAAAATAAAATATTATTGAACAATAATAAGAAATCTCTGCCACCTACAAGACAGTCATTATTAAGAGGTTATCCCACAGTGCTAAATGCTTCAATAAAGCAAATTAATAATCTAATTCAGTACAAATAGAGCAGAAAGTGTTATATCAAAGTATGTCTCACCTCTCGTAACCAGACAAGGCCTGGCCTATAAATACAAACCAAGAGCTCAGATCAGCGTGCTGATTTTTTTCAGTCTGTCCCTTCTGTAGATGATCATTAAATTCTCTATGGGATTAGTGCAGCTGGTTAGCCCTCCTGGAGTCCAGACAGTCCCATTAACTACAACAAGTCAGCATACAGTGTAACTATTCTTCTTTTTTTTTTTTTTTTTAACTAAAAAATAACCTTTGTTATACCTGTTGTAATAATTTGACCATATGCCATGGTTAAATCAATGGAGGTAGGGCTTATGGGAAGACAGAAAATTTATATAAAAGCTTTTTGCATAATATTAAGTATACCAAATGTTAAATTAGTGGGTTAAAATTTGGAGAAAAAAACAATGCATTGCTGTAATATGTTGTATTAAAAAAGCATGCTGGACCAAAATCCCACAAAGTCAGTGCAGTCCCCTAAGTGTCTGATAATATTTGAGCATCAGTTGTGCAGGAAATGTGCATATGTGTGATGGCCTTGCTTAGAGATGTGTTGATGTGAGATAAGCCGCTGTTTGGCCTGTTTTGTGCATCTCAAAAATCCAAGAGAACAGAGAGAATGAGAGATAGACAGGGAGAGAAAAGAGATAAAGAGAAATTACAGAGAGATTACACAGCGGGAACAGAGGCTGTTAGACGGATGGACTCACAGAGGAAAGAGGGACAGAGGGAGAAAGAGAGAGTAATTTGCTGGAAATAAAGAGTGACAAGACAGACAGAGCTGGAGAAAAAACAGAGGAATTAAGGGAGTCTTTCCTCTTTTACCCTTTCTCCTCTCATCTGTTATCAGCCATCAGGGTACTGCATCACACTGGATCCCATCTTCTTTAAGACAGTTTCACTCTCCTCTCTCTGCCTCTGTCATTCAAACTCTTTTCCATTCTTACAAGCTGCAGGCTTGAAATTTACATTTTTTTTTGTTTTGACCTTGTGGGTCTAGTTGACTGCCATTTGTGGGAGCTGTAAAATTACTTCCCCGCTCTCCCTCCAACTTCACATCTGGTGATGTTGTGCTTGCGAATGATCATATTCTTTTCAACAGCCCTTTGGTACGAAAGGAAACCAAGTCGTTCTCAGTGAAAGGCGTTTTTTACTTCCTTTTTTTTTTTTTTTTTTGGTACTGTTGTGTCCAAATTTCATTGCCTGCCCTAAATCCACTCCCTTTTATGTGGAATGAGCTGCACTTGAACAGCTCTTGGATCCAGCTCCATTCAAAGAGTCATAATTCCCATCACTTTTAACATCATTTAGTCTGTGTGGTCACATTATAATTATCATCAGAAACACAAAACTACTGTCCCCACTGTGCATACACACACAAACACAGATTCCTACAAGGTGACCTTCAGGCTCCAGATCAGATATACATGTACACAGTCCTGAGTTAAACATGTAACTGTCAATCAGTGCATCGCTAGGGACAATAAACAGACATGGCTGCTGTCAATTCTGTGTCTCCAACCAACCAGGAGTCGCAGCCTGGGTCATAATTAAGACAGCAGCCTGCTCAAGGAAACAAGTAGTAGACTGGAAGGTGTCTGCGGCAATATTATTATTATGTCAGTAAACATGATATGTTCCTATTTGTGAAAAAATTACACACACACACATATATACTAGCAGTGTGCCTATGTGTGGTTGCATGTTTTGTTTAATATTGTTCACATACACAAGAAGACCACACATGTTGCATATGGGTGATGCATTAACATTCCAGCAAATGATGTCATGGTATTCCACTGATCTATAGTGGCAGCAATGCACCAAAGTAAACAAGGATGTAAATAATGCAGATTGTAGACAAGTGTGTGTCGTGTATAGGTGAGATGTGTGTTTTTGTACCTAGAGAGAAGAGGGAAAGAGCCCAGAGGAAAAAAAAATTTGAACAAGAATTTTGATTATATACATATATATATGATTAATCAAGCTCTGTGAGGTTAAACTTAGACACAGTTGTTTCCTTAACATGTTCACAATGACAATGCTAACATGCTGATGTTTAGCAGGCATAATGTTTACACTGTTTATTATCTTAGATTCGAATGCTAGCATTCTACCACCAAACACAGAGAACTGTTGAGTACTATTTGTTTGATGTTATCATGGTGCTAGATGAAAGATCAAGATTCAACACAGTTATTCTAATTTATTCTGAGGGCAACATGAATATATGTCCTAATTTCATGGCAGACCATCCAATACTTGTAGAGCTATTTCACTGTAGATCAAAGTGCATGCAAAATACATAATTCTTAGTTGCAGTCCTAGAAATTTTTACTTAATAATGACTAACTCTACTTTCTTTGCCTGTTTCAGCACTAGGCAGATCCAGTGATTATGAACAAGTCTAATGTTATTTGAAAATCTCTCAAGATGTCCACAGATTTCACACTTTAAACATGATTCTGGCATGATTGATGTGTTAAATGAAGGATTAAACTTATGATTTTTGTTTAAAAGAATGTGTAATATTGTAACTCTGAACAACACTAATATGATTTTGTCTGTTTACCTGTGCAGATGAGGTGGGAAACCTATGTGTGCAATTGAGTGATTTTGTTAAATTTAACTTGGTTGTGATTACCCCATTGCCCTAAGTGTTATGGCAGCTTCCCCTGGGATGGTGTGTATGTGTGTGTGTTTTTTTTTTTTTGTCACAGTTCCCCACGTGGTAACGTTTGGGGCCGTCACTACTGGGTTGATCTCAGAGTTAATTCCTAGCATTTATAGCTTTTGTTTGCTGGCGAGAGTTATTTACTGTTATCCTGTGCCTGTGCCTGTACCAGCGCTGCCATCCGCCCCTGCCTCTGGACTCTTCCTGGTTGCCGGTCTCCCCGGTCTCCCGGCTGGCCTCTGCACTCTCCACGGTCCCTCAGCCCGGCACCCGGCCAACCCAGACTTCCCCCCCTTCGTCTGGTTCTGACCCCCCATCCAACTCTTTAAATAAACCTTGGGATCACAAGACTCCCTTACTCCATCTGTGTCCGTGTTCGAAGCCTAGCTTCAGCCTGAGCATGACACTAAGTTTAAAATTGTTCCAATAGGAAAAATTAGTGAATATAAACAAGAATGTTCTATTTCAGACATATGTTACAGGGACTACTACAATCGTCATTCTGGTGTGACTGTACCTTTGAAAGATATCAGTTTATTTATTTCACCTTATTAATTTAATTATCCTCACTGTGATATCATCCTGCCCCACCCACAGTGCTAGAGAATGGTAATAACAGTATTAAGTTCTAATGTGATATTACAAAAAATGTTCAGAAAACTTTGGCATCACAAGAACGACTTTAGCATCCTGTCCTTCAAAGCTGTGGGAAATCCCCTGTCACAATATGTTTGGCAGCAGTGCAACATCGCAGGCATTTCACAAATTCCATGAGCTTAGAGTAAAATACAAATTGAACACTAATTCTTTCTTGCAGTGTGCCCAAAGAAGATCAATTTTCTCCAAATTTTCTGATGAATACTTTGAATATACTTATGACACAGATAAACATTTCAGGTAGCCTCAGATAGAGGTACTGTGTAAGGTCTGTATAGATCATTGATTCACTCCTTCTCTAACCTCAACATTCAGAGTCAGTCCCAAGTGGGAATCAAGACTTAGAGGTTTCATTCACCTCTGCAGAGAGTGAAAGAATATGGAGTGACTTCAGTAATTTCCAAATTGCAACATTATACGAGTGAAAATCTGAGCCTGTATCACTCCCCCAGGTTTAAAACAATGGACCCAAGCTCCTCTGATCTCTGCTAGAATGGCAGTGGACAAATAGGTACTTTGATTCATATGCTGTGGCACTGCCCACAGTCAAGTCCTACTGGACAGAAGTGTTATTATCTTGTTGTTTGTTTGCAGATATATAGGACTACACAGCCATAAAAATGTGTAAAAAGCTATAAAAAAAAATAGCAGAGCTTAGCTTTTTTGGCTACTGAGAGGATGAGTTTGTTAAGTACAGATAATTACGTAAATAACCTATTTACATACTTATATTTGTTGCCAAAAATCACAAATTTGCCCAAAAGGGCTTGAAACTCTCTCCTTCAATTTCTCAGTTTGGACAAGGTAATAAATGTGGGTCAATGGATTAGACTCTAGTTGGATTCAGGCATAAATCTTAAAATACTATAAAGATTTCATACATCAGCTCAATGGCATATATGAATTTTGGAGCTCTTTATAGTCAAATTGCCATACCAATCTGTTATGTTAAATTATAAGTTACTTTAAACCAGGCTCCTGTTTGCCATTTCAATTATGTACTGACTAACACCAAGCTCCACAGCTTCCTAATCAAAAGTACACCCTGCTTAGCTCGCTTAAAAATGCTCTCTGAATTCTCATTAGAGTTAGAGTCTGATCAGTGATTGCACCCAAGCACCTAAAATTTTCTGGTTGTTGAGTAGACAAGGAATATGTTAGTGGTTCCCCTTGGTTTGGTTTGTATCATAAGTTCTTTTTTTTTTTTTTTTTTGGCCAGACATTCATTTCCAGTTTACTTGCCAGACACCAGTTCTGCAGTGCAGTGACCTGGCTGAAATAAGCCTCCTCATGAATGGCATTATCTTTCAGAAGATTAACAAGAGCCATATCATCAGCATATTTGAACAGCTCGACACTACTGCTGTGAACAGACAGGATGCACCCTTGTGGTACCCTTGTGTTAATCTAACAAATGAATCTGAGTAGACCCCATCCATCAAGACTTTCTAATCCAGTGGATGGGACCACCATTCATGTTCATGTTTAGAGGCAAATTAGAGGGGGTCAAGTTGATCTTTGACAGAGGACTTGTGATGGATACTGTCTACACTCTCCATACACAGCAAGTGTATGTGAGGTAAGTGAGGTAAGTGCTCCAGGTCAAAAAAATATTGCTTCTGAGACTTTAGGCACAGGTCATCCTGTGGAATTTTCCCATGAGTTTGGAAGGATACAGCCATCAAACAGAGTCTGAAACAACACAGTGACAACCCCTGTAAGACGGTGAGAGCTAAGTACCCTTCCTCTTAAGCCATCAGGCCCAGGGGCTTTGTTGGGTCTGACTCACGTGGCTAGGTTGTCAACAAATTCACTAATCTGCCATATTCACACTTTGCTTTTTCCTTTCTCTGCCCATCATTGTATGGAGCCCCTCCCATGCTTGCTGTGCATTGTTTCTACAGAAAATACACTACATCTATACTCCTTCTCTTTCTCCTTTACTAAGTCAGTGTCACCTTTCAGAAATGCAACCCTTTTCTCATTCAAACACACTTTAAGATCTTTTGAGAACCATGGCCATTGTTATTGCTTAACACCTGTGATAACCATGTCCTCACAAAACTTAATATAGCATGTGATGGTATCTGTCAGTTCATGTGGATCAGAGAATGCATCAAAAAACATATGTTAATCCATGATATCAAACAGCGCTTAAGCTTGTCCTTTCCATTGTCAGATCACTGGTATACTGTTTTCAAAAGCAGTTTACCATGCTTTTCTGTCTGTTTTTCTGTATGTTGGGAGGAGATGGATAACAAAATGACCTGATTGCCCAATGGGGGGCCAGGTAACTGCCTTGTACGTGTCCATAATGTTGTTGAGACGGTCCAGAATGCAAGTGGAGAGAGTGGGCGCGATTACATATCGCTGCAGAGTGGGAAGGTGGTTACATGTGTTAAAATCCCCCAAAACAAACACTGGTTTGCCTGCTGATCAGGAAAGCATATCATTAAAGCTGTCACTTGTGTTTTCAGCAGATTCCTTATTATTTGGCCCTGGAACATAAACAAAAATCATGGTGATTTTTCCAAACTCCCACAGAGGGTAAAACTTCCTTAAGGATGTAAAGGATAAAGACAGTAGCTGTATCATTGAAACTGCAGTGAGGCCAAGTGCAATATCCAAATCACAGGAGAAGAAATTATTTAATAAAGATAAAATGTGTCACAACATGCTATTATAAATGAAGCACTGTGATGTTACAGAGATACCCCAGCCTATAAATCACATCATCATCACTTTCACGTCTGAAATTCATGACTCATATTGCAGTCACAATATTGTCAAAATAATCGCAATATGATTATTACTGTGATTTTTTTTTTATTAGCATATCTAGCAGCTCTAACTAGCTAGCTTGCCTGGCATCCACAAACCCCATACTGTATTACACTTTTTTACATCACACGGAGACCCAGTGAGGCCAAGCTGAGCACTGATCTTTAAGGTTACTGATGGTTTACATGTATGACAACACACTAAATGAAAGAATCTAAGTAAAGTAACTTTTGAATGTATTTATTTATTTAATATTATTATGCAGAGTGACAAATTTAAAGGAAAAACTGACCTAAGTGTCAGTAACATGTTGGGCAACAACGTGGAACAGCTTCATTGCACGTTGACATTGATTCCTCAAGTCTCTGGAACTCTACTGGAGGAATGGAACACATCAAGTCGAGTCAGTTTTTATCTTTATAGCACCAAATCACAACAGAACTTATCTAGAGGCACTTTTCCTATAGAGCAGGTCTAGACCGTACTCCTTAAATTATGGTATTGACAAAGAGAGACCCAATAATTCCCACCATGAGCAGCACTAGATGACAGTGGCAAAGAAAAACTTCCTCCAAGAGGCAGACCTTTGAGCAGAACCAGACTGTACTTTTCTTAAGCAAAAGTACATAAGAATGCATTGCTAATAAGTGAGGTTTTATATACTGTTGTATTCCTACTTTTACTGAAGCAAAAGATGTTTATACTCCTTTCAATATTGTAGTTTTTAGACAAGGGACAAAGGAAAAAATCATACATGGTTGAATTTAATTGAACTTGAGTATCATTGCATGGACCAACTGAGGAAAATGAAACAGTGGTGATTGACAGGAGGTCATGTAGTAGTAACAACTGATTATGAATATTATTAGTCATGTTTGCATTAAGACCACCTTTTCAGACATTCTTGGTACTACTGCACCAAAATTAAACTGACAATTATCATATCATCTTAAATGAGCCAAACCAAAAGGGAAATGCGCCTGAGTTCATTTTAATCTTATTAAACAGATTAAGGGTAGAAACACCTGAGGAATATGGTAGTTAATGCTACTTCTGTCACTATTTGAGTCAAATACTGTACTTTAAACTGCACTGTTGGATAGTGTTAGACCTGTAGTTTGCTCCTCCAGTGGAATGACACCAAATGCTAAAAAAACAAAACACAGACATAATGGCCTCAGATGGAACCAGTAACATCTTATGAAACAAAAGATGTTACATGTTATAACAAGTGTTGATTGCCATTAGGGATCTTAGCGGGCTCAGCTATGTTTCTATTTTCAGAATGGATGACTGAATATGTCAGGTTGTGTGAACTCATTCTATGAATTTTTATGATTTCCCTCATTCATATTTATCATGTCTTGGAAGGACTGGCTCTACAACACACGTCAGTCTGTGGAGCCTCCCATCTTGTCATGAATATTTACCAGCACAGCAGCAGAAACAGGAGTCCTGGCACAATATTGGGAAGGCCAATAAATACGACCAGGGCCAAAGCCAAAATCAATTCATTATTTATAGCACACCAGTGAGCCCGGATTTTCCCTCCAAATACCAGATCTAGCCTCCTGTCACACAAAGAAAAGGTAACTGCAGAAGGAGATGATGGTTCCTTACCATTATAGGAGAGGCGAGGCTTACTTAGACACATTATGAAGTGGACTTCCATTTCATTGGATGCCACAGACTTGGAGCAGACAGGACACTTGAATCCTAGGAAGAACAGCAGAGAACACATTAGTAAAACATTCTTAAAATATACACATACCTCTGAAATAAACAAGTAGAAACATCATCATGATCTTTGTTTGTGTATTTTATTTGCAGCTTTAACCCTACTGACCGGTTATAACATCATTAGGAAGGATATTCCTAAGAAGTTTTAGATGTCTTTCCATAAAAGAGAAGGTGGAATAAAATGTTGGTACACATTTATCTTCTTTGGCGATGTCTAAGAGCTTTGATGGTATAATACCCATCTGCACTCTTCTAAAATGTTGCTGTTTTTCTTCTAATGACAAACCATGACAAACTGGGTGTGGATGCGGTGTCATACCTTTAAAGCACAGTCTCTAACACAGTGATATATTCATTTCAAATGCTGAATTATTGCATCCTTCATTGACTTTAAAAACAGATCCACCCTGGCCTTAACAGATTTTACATCCCTTCTCATTTCCACAGTATTCTGAGAAAGCTATTGAACCGGTAAGAACTGTAGTTGCTGTATGTCATACAAGCTAACTTTAAGTGAAGCAGCAGTAAAGAGTTCCATTTTGCTAAAGGTCTGCAAAAGGATTTGAGATGTATACAGTTAATATAATGTTAACTTCTAGAAGAACTTCTAGAATGCCTTTATTGTGATTGTATTATTAAAAACCATACAACAAAATTTAGAGGGCTGCTCTTGTAAGGTACCACAAGTTAAAAACACATTTTCCCACATTCATCCATACATATTTCATACACTAATATATAAATAAATAAATTAAATAGTTTAAAAATAAATAAATAATAAATAGTGGGTCAAATCAAAAAGTAGCAATTAAAAACTGTAAGTTAAGAATATTGTTCATCAGTAAAAGAAACATTCACAACACAGTAGTGACAAGGAACTACTCCTGAATGGAAATAACTGCCCCTCAGTGTGGTGCTTGTGGGTTTGTGTGTTTGCATTACAGTGCATTTTACATGTTTGTTTACTGTATATACAGTTTTAGTTATAGTGTAACTATCCTATCAAACTGATGGCTGAATTTATTCTAAGCACATCCATGGTTAAAATGTTAGGTTTGAATTTTCAAGTGGTTAATCATTTGACTTTCAAATGCAAATTCCCTCAGTGGGTTTCTATGGACAGTGTTTCCTTGTTGAGCCACAGCAGAGGGATATTATATTGATTGATATTATCTTTAGCTAGATTTTAAAGCAGAGGCAAATTTTAGAAAGGGCATGTTTGTAAGTTTGAGCAAAGATGCAAGTGAATGCTAATAGACACAAAGTTGTCATATCTGTGTTGACACATCTGCAAAAGTTTAAACTGTCTAAAATTAAAATTTAGCATTTATCCCAAAGCTTTTTTAAGACACAGAGACAAGCTTTAAAAAAGACAAACAGAAGAAACAAGTTTGCGTTCTGATATCAGTGAGGGTTAGCTTGACACAAGCACACAGGTCCCTCCTTTACTGTTTGGATGGAACCCACTAGGCCTAACTTTATTAGTTTAACACATAACAGATAATTAAATGAACCACTAGGCCACATGAGCCGAGTGTGCACACAGCCAAGTTTTGAAAATTTTGAGCAGCACTGGAAGTACCAGTTGCTCTTTCACTAGAGAGGAGCTCATGGACATCAGGGCCACTACCCCTGTGGATTTAATACCCACTTTCATCACTACATCTGTGGAATTACTGGACATTTTGGTCAAAGGTGCCTTCACCTTTGCACACACAGTGAACCGCCGGAGGAGAGGGAAACGCTCCGGTACGCTTGTGCAGCTCCACCAATGCGGACATCGCACACCGTTACCTGGAATATTTCTCTCCAACATGCGGTCACTCAGCAGCAAAGTGGATGAACTGGATGAAAACAGAGACTTTTCTTCATCTTCCATTTTGTGCTTCACTGAAACTTGGCTGTGTGGAGTGATACCAGACTGTGCACTGCGCTAGTTATTGTCCTTAGCGACTTTAACAAAGGCAGCCTCACCCACGAAACTCCCCAAATACAGACAGTTTATTAAATGCCCGACCAGAGAGGAGAACATTCTGGATCACTGTAAGCAACGCTTATCACGCCGTCTCCTGTGCTGCACTGGGCTACTCTGACCACGTCATGGTCCACCTGATTCCTGCATACAGGCAGAAATTAAAACTCTCTAAACCTGTTGTGAGGACATCAAAGAAGTGGACCAGTGGGGCTGTGGAAGATCTCCAGACGTGCTTGGACTGCACAGACTGGGATGTAATGCCTGTACTCTGAGAAGTTTCTCAGAGTACAGGCATTTGGCTTCTTTCACACCACAACACCAGTTCTCAGCAGGTGACTCTGCTTCTGTCTGGAGAGGGCTCAGGCAGATCACTAACTGCAAGCCCAAAGTCCCCCACTCCACAAACGACTCATGCCTGGCCAACAGCCTGAATGAGTTCTGCTGCTGCTTTGAAAGACAGTGCGACAGTCCTGACACCATCCCCTGTGACACCATCTCCCAGCCCCACCACACCAGTCTCTCATCCTCCCCCAGCACAGCAGGGATCAGGACCTCTCCAAAGCTGCACACCTTAGAGGTCCCCTCCTCCCCCACCACAAGGACGACTCTCTCCATCCTGGAGAGAGACGTCAACAGACTCTTTAAGACTCTTTAAGAGACAGAACCCACACAAGGCAGCTGGGCCAGACTCTGTCTCTCCATCCACCCTGAAGCACTGTGCCACCTGATGAAGTCCCTGGAGAGGCTGGTCTTGTCACTTCTTCGGCCCCTGGTCAGCTCATCACTGGACCCTCTTCAGTTTGCTTACCAGCCGAAACTAGGAGTGGAGGATGCCATCATCTTCCTGCTCCACCATGCAGGCACCCACCTGGACAGACCGGGTAGCACCGTGAGGATCATGTTCTTTGACTTCTCCAGTGCTTTCAACACCATCTGGCCTGCCCTGCTGGGGAGCAAGCTGAAGGCAATGCAGGTGGACCCTCCCCTGGTTTCCTGGATTATGGACTATTTGACGAGTCGACCACAGTACATCAGACTGCAGGACGGTGTGTCCGACACTGTGGTCAGCAGCACTGGTGCTCCACAGGGAACTGTTCTTTCCCCCTTTCTGTTCACCTGTACACCTCAGACTTTCAGTTCCACTCTGATTCCTGCCACCTGCAGAAGTTTACGGACGACTCTGCAATTGTTGGCTGCATCAGTGAGGGGAATGAGGAGGAGTACAGGGGCGTTGTGGACTCCTTGATTGAGTGGTGTGGAACTAACCATCTGCATCTCAACACCACCAAGACAAAGGAGCTGGTGGTGGATTTCCGTAGGAGGAAATCTGCCCCCATCCTGTGGCCATCAGACTGTTTAATTCATCTACCTCTGGTCGCAAGAGGGACAGTGGAGACACTGTGTCCTGAGGCCATAATGCCACTTACCACTTTATATGCCATTTCACTTTATCACTTTACTTCTTGTTCTTGTACTTATTTCATTCCAACTATGCTACTAAATTACAGTTCGTATTGTTGTATATTGTATATACCTACGTTACTGTAATCTTTGTGGCATTTGTTGCATTTAGCTACTTGTTTATTTATTTTATGTTAGCCTTTATTTTATTAGCTTTATTTCTACATATATTCCTTATAATAGCTTATTCCTACTCTGTCTTCACACTGTTTTGCTTTCCACCTCTGTATTGCAACTGGTGCACAGCAGTTTCCCTCGGGATAAATAAAGTTTCTTGAATCTTGAATCTTGAATTAGCTGTCTCCAGTATTCACAGACCTCTTTAACACCTCACTGGAGACATGCCATGTACCAGTCTGCTTCAAGGCCTCCACCATCATCCCTGTCCCCAAAAAATCAAGGATCACAGGACTTAATGACTACAGACCCGTCGCCCTGACCTCTGTGGTAAGGAAGTCATTTGAGCGCCTTGTGCTGTCCCACCTCAAATCCATCACAGACCCAGTCTTGGATCCCCTGCAGTTTGCCTACAGAGCCAACAGGTCTGTAGACGATGCAGTCAACATGGCCTTCCACTTCATCCTGCAGCACCTGGACTCCCCAGGAACCTACGCCAGGATCCTGTTTGTGGACTGAAGCTCCGCCTTTAACACCATGATTCCAGCTCTGCCCCAGGACAAGCTCTCCCAGTGTGCCTGACTCCATCTGCAGGTGGATCACAGACTTCCTGTCAGACAGGAGGCAGCATGTGAGGCTGGGAAAACACATCTCCAACTCTTGGACCATCAGCACCGGCTCCCCTCAAGGCTGTGTTCTCTCCCCTCTACCCTTCTCCCTGTACACCAACAGCTGCACCTCCTGACACCACCCTCGTTGGGCTCATCTCTGGGGGGGATGAGTCTGCCTACAGGAGGGAGATTGACCTGCTGGTTACGTGGTGCAGTGAAAACAACCTGGAGCTCAACGCTGTGAAGACAGTGGAGGTAGTTGTAGACTTCAGGAAGAACACAGCTTCACCCTCCCCCACCATCCTGTGTGACTCCCCAGTCAGAACTACGGAGTCCTTCCGTTTCCTGGGGACCATCATCACCCAGGACCTCAAGTGGGAGCTAAACATCAGCTCCCTGATCAAGAAGGCCCAGCAGAGGATGTACTTCCTGCGGCAGCTGAAGAAGTTCAACCTGCCAAGGACAATGATGGTGCACTTCTACACCTCCATCATTGAGTCCATCCTCACCTCCTCCATCACCATCTGGTACACTGCTGCTTCTGCCAGGGACAGAAGCAGACTGCAGCATGTCATCCAGTCTACTGAGAAGGTGATCGGCTGTTACCTTCTCTCCAGGACTTGTACACCTCCAGGACCCTGAGGCGGGCAGGAAAGATCATGGCCGATCCCTCCAATCCTGGTCACAAACTCTTCAGGACACTCCCTTTTCCCTACATGTTACATTAACGTACATCTTTTTAATTATGTATATTTATGTTCCTTGTAAATATAGTTCTTGCTCTTCGCTCTTTTCTTTTACTATAACTGTCCTTTAGACTGCACCAATATACCAAGACAAATTCCTTGTATGTGCAAACTTACTTGGCAATAACGTCTGATTCTGATTCTGAAAACAGACACGACTGTTCAGTGATTACGGAGAGCTCCAACCAAAAGAGCAGCAGTACTTCACTTTTAACAGATGTATAGGATCACTCTGATTGTGATGTGCTTTAGTAGGATTTAGAGTGGTGGGTTTTGTGTCCAGTTGCGTTGCGTTGAGTTTACCAGATTTAGTTCTGGTTTTAAACCTTGATCCACTGATGACATTACAAACAAAAGAGTCTTTTATTATACCTTTTTGGTTTTAATTGAGAGTATATGGGAGGTAACAAAGCCACAGTCTCGTATTGATTTCAGCAGCGCTGTGAATGGACAGAAGATCATGGACAGTATATGACCCAGGTTTTCCTTTCTCTTTTAGGAGCATTTGATCTTTCACTTTTTTTCTATAGGGATGTTTCTGGGACTTTTCGTTGGACTCTTTGTAGTTCTTTCAGTCTGGTGGTGTACCTTTCCTTGATCTCATTGGATAACATCACGAGGTCAAGAAAAGATGTGGAGGAGAATTGATCAGGACTTTAGAAAATAGAACTGTGGTAATTAGAGAATCTGACTGCACTTTCACTTTTTAAAAACCATCTTTTAGATAGAAGATAAGTACAGTGACAAACTCACTGCTGTAGGCTACAATTCAAGTAAGGTTTCCTATCACAACTCCTAAAGAAAGGATGTTTTCAGTTTATACACAGGGAACATTTAACCATCAATTACTCACAGGAAGTAACAAAAATAATAGATATAGTTGAAAATAAGAACAAAAACAAATCAAACAGGACTGATATGTTGAAATGATGAAACATAAATTATATTTATTTGTGCATCTCACAATTGGTAGCAGCACAGTGGTGCAGTTAGCACTGTCGCTAACCACTGTAGCTAGCAAGAAGGTTCCATGTTCAACCCCAGTTAGTTTGCATGTTCCTTCTGTGCCAAAGACATGCAGGTTAGTTAAACTCAGTGGTGACTCTAAATTGGCCGTAGGTGTGAATGTGTGCATGAATGCTTGTTGTCTCTATATGTCAGCCCTGTGATGGACTGGTGATCTGTCCAGTGTATCCTATGCTGAAGGAGTTAAAATAGGAAGCACTGAAGCTCCTTTCCTTAACATTTCACGTTTGCAGTTCATGTGTGAAAGCAGCTTCTGATCTTTTTCCTTTAAAAGCTTATATAAATAAATGTGATTGAACTTACTACTGTGATACTGCAGTGATTTAGTATCACACTTCAATAAGGTTGTGGCAGACTGTGTGGATGGATCCTGCAGTTCCCATAATGCAACACAACATTTATTTGACTGGAATTAATCTCAAATTGTTCAATCTGAAGAAATTTCAGATTCCTAGAGACAGAAAAGTATCCAGTATTTCACAATGCTAAAGCAGAAATTAGACACAAGTCAGCATTAGTTTGTGTAACATGAATGTTTCTTTTGTTTGTTTGTTCTATTGATTTTTTTCTCCTGTATTTTTAATCCTTTTGTGACTAATTTATCTTGGAACTCTGTGGGGATCCCTGCCTCTAAATAAATTGACTTGCCAAGTTAATTATTCATAGAGCACATTTAAAAACAGCAAATGCTGACCACAGTGCTTATCATGAGATTATCTGATTGATGGATGATCGCAATCAAAAAACACAGACACAAGAAGATACAAGTTAATTCATAAGATAATCAAATACCTGGGTAAAACTGCAAAATCACAGCAGCACTGCCCAGAGAAAAAATAAATCTGAGTTCAGATCTGAGTATATCCAGTAGTGGAGCTAGTCAACGCAGAGTTTTAAAAAGAAAATTAAATTCAAATCAGTTCCTTAGATAGGCCAGGTCAGCGGAGATATGGTCCCTCTTCTTAGTATCAGTGTGTTCTGTCACTGTCTACATAAAGGCAATTACAATAGTTGAGGTGAGAGGAAATAAAAGCATGAACTATGGTCTCCAAGTCCTCAACATACAGGAATGACTTAAATTTTGCAGGTGATCTGAGGTGGAAGGAAGAAGCTAGTGCTAGTGTGAGTTAATTTGTATTATAAAATTTTAAACCAGCATTAAAGATAACACTGAAATTTCTTGCATGGGAATTTCAAGCTCTGGAGTGTTGTCTGTGGTGCTGAAGAAGTCTGCAGGGCCAAAATTTAGGACCACCTGATTTTATTCTGGTTTGGCTATGGAAAGATTTTTGCCATCCAGGATAATCCATCCTCTGTGCAGTTCAGGTAAATGAATCACCTGGTTTTATCACCAGGAGATGATGATGTCATCAGGGGTTGCTGTTATATAAATATAAATGGAATATCTTGAGTTTTAAAATGCTAAGTAATCTGACATTTCCTTGGGGTTTTTTAAAAAATTTTTTTGACATTTTGTAGACTAAACAATAAACTATAATGCCATGTCTGTTATTTGTGAAATGCTACAAACTTACATGTTATACAGACTTCACAATTCAAGCACTCTAAAGTGAACCCCCTCCCCTCCACATGGCAGCTGACCCACTTTTCCCTTGGTTGCTATTTTCAGATGCTCCATAGGGACGAGCAGAGAGAGAGAGTGATGAAGGAAACGAGTGAAAAAGACGTGCAGAAGGAAGGTCAGACAGTTCATGCAATTGAGGGGAAATGAAGGTTTATGATACATGGTCCAGCAGGACTCTCACTGTGCAGTCAGGGAGGTGTGTGTGTATGCACTGTATGAGTGTATGTGTGTGTGTACGTTTGCCTTCAGCTCAGCCAAGCACCACAAATCCTTAAGGACATTTCCTATTCGAGGAGCACATAAGGTTAGATAGGGACAAAAATAAATCATAAGACTAGATGATATATTAAAGCTGGAGTGCAGTATTTTTTTGAACGTCCATTACATTTAAGCCCTTGCCAAATGAGTTCAATGATGATTAAGCCAATCAGCACCAGGTAAATCTCTTTGTATATTGTAGTACATTAGTTTAAATCTGGCAGTGTGGGAATGCCATAAGATGCAGTGATGCATTTTACATCAACCAGCAATGAAATGGTTTGCAATTATGACTGAGGTCGAAACTGAGGACCTTGTTGCAAGGCAATACTGCTAACCCCTGTGCCACCCTATTTTGTTTTTTCATTGTCGTAATTCTTAATCTACAACATACTTCAGTTAGGAAAGACAGGTGAACAAAGTAAAGATGTTTTATTTTAATAAATCAAGAACCTTGGCATTGCCCCCGAGTGGATTTACTTTACAGGGGTAAATTCTATAAATTGCAGTCATACAGAAACTTGTCCTAAGGAACCATAGATGAGACCCTGCAACTGTTGATTGTGGGGTGGTGAGGGGGAGAGGCTGTATATGCTGTGATGACAGCAGAGAGATAAAAACAGATTACAGGTTTACGGGACAATGAACTAATCCCACAGATATTTCTGGGTTCTGCAGAATCCAGGATTATTATTTTTTAAATGCCTTAAACTGATTAAGCTCATTGTCTACACAATGGTATGTGTTTACCCTACAGCCAAAGTTGACAAATTAAACTATGAAACTATGTCCAAAGTAGCATTACAGCTGTGTAGAAAAGAGTGGAGGCACTGTAACCTGTATTAAGAAGATCTGAAAAGGCATACAGTGGAAAATAAAAGAGAAAACATTAAAATTTCATAAACTCCTTGTGAAAGAAATGTAATAAAATCAAAACATTTGAAACCATTACTTTTCCCCATAGTGTGATATATGCCATTATTGTACTAGACACTGGGCAATTTAAGCATGTTCAGGTACAGTAACACCCTGTATAACTGCTTCACGTATCCCAACAAACACTCAGTCACAACCAGGCATATGTGGGCCCAACTAACATCAAAATAAGCCAGATAATACAAACGCAACACAAAAGCATGAGCCATTATATGGCTTGTGTAGACAGCTTGACAGACTGAAACAGAAGTACATCAGTTCTGTTACATGCATGTGAGACGGACAACTCAAAACGTGTCAGGAAAGCCTAAGTAGACATGACCTTAGCCTTGTTAAAACAAAAGTGTTCACTGGGTGCAGATGTATGGATCAGGTCGCATGGGTTGCATCACACAAACTAGCTCTTACTAACAGATTAGTTGCTACCAAAGATTTACATCAAGTGACTGTTGCATAGCTAACTGAAGCAACTGACAAAACTAAGATATCTGATATTAGTTATGTCATTATACCTGACATTTGATAAAATTCAGTTTTATAATAATGTCAACTGCAAAAATGTTAAATTACACTTCACAAAATAGGACAACATATCTCAAATTACAAACTATTAAGCTAATAAGTATTGCTGTAACTCAGAATTGTCTACATTAGCATCCCTCTTATTCTAAAATGTTTGAATACTAATAAATCTGAAACACACATATTTATCCATGTGTGCACATGAATAAAAGAAAGTAATGCCTACAGTTACAAAGAATTGGAAGTTAACTATTAAATATGTAAATTATGTTACAGCTTCTGATGCTACAAACTAAAACTACTAGATAGTAGTTACTAAGAACGTAGTGAGAATTTCGTGTAGGATCTTAGTGATGGATTTATGAATAGCTGGGTCAGCCCAGATGAACAACAAAACTGCGTACATTCACATGCAATATCATAAATTCTACATGATTCAAAACTGAGTCATCTTATAATAATTGTATTATTTTGAAGAAGAAATATTTTTGAAGTTGAAGTGTAGAGTATTTGAGCTTGTGTATAATTAAACATTGAAAATAAAAGAACAACCTCAATGCAACAAAAGCATAACTTCCAGTTAAGGGTAATTGCAAATAGGTTATAAAATGACCTGTGAACATGACAAACAAAAAATGATACCATGCACAATTCACAACGTATGCTGACTTGCATTGAAAAAGAGATCTGTATGTGCTTCTGTCTTGACACAAAGTTTCAATGCATTGTGTTGCACTGAAGTCAACCCCTACAGACAGCATCCAAGAGGAAAACCATTGCTAACTGTGAAACATGAAGGTGGGAGTGTGTTGATATGGGGCTGAATGAGTGCAAACGTTGTAGGGGAAATGACATTTGGAAGGCACAATGAATGGAAGTTTGTGTACTCAAATACTGAATTAAAGGATGGTTCCCAGTCTCAACAAGCTTGGAAGGAGAGGGATTGTCCAACAAGAGTTTTTAAAGAAGAAAAAAGTGAAAACTAAGGCCATGCCAAGTACCTCTCCTGACTTGAATCCAATAGAGTACAAGGAATATTTCAAGGCAGAGCAACAAAACCCTTAAGCAAAGACTGGCTAAATCATCTGTGAAAAATCTCTTCACAGATTTGTACAGGGCTGATATCAGTCATGCCTAGGAGGAACAAATCTGTCATCAAAAGACTAGAATTACCTTGCAGTTGTTTGCCTCTGCCAACCAGTCAAGTCTGTGATGAAGATTTTGATTAAAAAAAATTTCCTGTGAGAAACATGCTATCTTTACAAGAGACTGTTTTTTACAGAGGACTGATGACCTTTGACCTTGGATATAAAATGTTATCAGTTTCATCATTTCATCGTATCACATACAATACAATATACAATAAATACAATACAATATTATATTGACTCAATGGACAACGATTCGATGTCCATTGATCTGTCTGTCTGCTATGATACGATTTCAATTCGATTCGATTCAGGAGCTAGTGATCAATATGAGACAATATCATATGCTGATTTAACACCATCACTTCCATTCATATCAAATCACAGAAAGCAAGTAAAATATTATTTGACATTTTTATTCCTGAAAGAACATTAAATTCCTATTTGCATACATTAAAGCAGGGTATTGTGGAACCCTGACTCCTATTTAGTCTCAAACTAAATATTTTCGAACTTAGTAATAATAGTCAAAGTAGTACAGTCTTCTTGTATCATAGCTACACACTACACCTTCAGATATAGGCCACATTTTTCCTCATCAGATCACCACTCACATTTTTTTTTTGAGTGCTTGCTCAGGTGGAGAAAGGGGATTTTTAAAATAAAGACGTGTCTTACAAATTCTTATATTGTAACGGACTGTGATGAAGTCCTGTTATTCCAGGGTTAATGAACATGTTGCTAGCTTAGACGCAGTGAAGTCTGTCATGTCAGCTGCCTGTGATTGGCTAGGAGCCGGGTATAGAGACAACCTTTCAACAGAAAAAGGAGCTGAAAGTGAGCCAGTATTGGCAGTGGCAACACAGAGAAAAATATTTTTTTTCAGCGTTGGCTACGGCCCATAGGAGCATGTGTCATTGCGCTTATCGATGTTTTCATTTTGGATTGATGGTATGGGATCGTTGATCATCTAATCAATGTATCAGTGTTCATCAGTGTATCGTTACACCATTACCAGACGGTAGTGTGAAATTTTGTTATAATTAGTGTATGAATTTTTGAGCTATGGCCAAAACGGGTTTTGTGAGGTCACAGTGGCCTTGATCTTGATCTGACTTTGGGCCACCAAATTCTAATCCAGTTCATCTAATCAGTTCATCCATCCAACTGAAAGCCTGTGTTGGATGTAATGAAATACCCTCTAAGCATTCACAAAAACACCTTGACCTTTGACCTTAAGTTAATCTTTGAGTCCAAGTGATCGTTACTACCAAATTTGAAAGTGAAGTTGAAGTTTTCTCAAGACGTTACTGAGATAACGTGTTTATCTCCCTGCGTTTGCCAGTGTAGAGGCATTAGAAGTCAAAAAAATAAAAAATAAAAAGGAATCTCATTAATGAAGGGTGTACTGACTTTTTCTGTTGCAGCTGCAGACCTTTCATTATCTCTTAATTATGTTTTAAATAATTATTTTTTTAATTAAATATTTGTGTTTTTCAAATCAGTTGGGTTCCTTGTTTTTTGGCTTTGGCTTACAACAAATAAAACTGTATCTTTTGGAATTTCAGTGATATTGACCGGGGTTGAACGGGGTTGATTTGTTTTGTGTACTGTATATTTTAATCATATATTAATTTTAAAATAAAACTTGAGGAAATTATTTATAAACAGTAATCCTTTGAATTTTGATATGGAAAACTGAAAAACCACAGGTCATTTAATTCTACTTGTCTTTTGTTGGAACTGTAGGTGCTGCATTTATTTCTTTTTCTGTAATGAGATTACACGCTTGAACTAAACTGAATGTCGTGTTATCCTGTTTTCAGTCAACCCTCTGTGTTATGTTTTAGACATGAAAAGCATCACTATGCTGTGACACAGTAATTAACATTCAGTGAGTGGTGGGGATCAAAGCTGGATAATGACTCAAATGCAAAATCAGTTGTCAGGCTTCCAGTTTGGATTTTCCTGCAGCTGGCTCATCACTGGGATGATAGCGTATAAAATCACATTTTCTGTGAGGTAGAGCATCACATGGTCACCAGCCATGCCTGATTGGTCACATTCAACTACAGATGACTTTTCTTATTCTGCAGAAGAGCAAATGTAATATGAAGTGCGAGGACCAGACTGGAATACCACCCTGAGGATGTATGATATTCAGGTCTCTTCCAACAAATGACAACTTTCATGATGTTTTTGGCCAATACAAACATATATAAACATATTTTCATTATGTTCTGTAGTAACTGTAGAAGAAACCTCAAGTACAAACCTCAATACTCAGAGAATAAAAAATATAACATTTATCTTGGCAGAACACTGCAATATATATGTTCTTGGATTTTTCCAACAGCAGATCTGACTTTTAAAAACTAAAAACTGTCAGATGGGGACTATCACGCTCAAGTGGAAACATGCTTTGGTGAATATCAATGTCACAAGAGTTGAGAAATACTCTAGATACTAAATACTAGATGTTAATTACAGTATATTTATTCAAAACTGGTTATAAATCATAACAACAGAAATAGCCAAATGTGGAAAAAGTGATGCATTTGTAATTTTAAAAAATTCATTCTTAATCATAAGAATTTTATCAGTCACCATCTTGATAACATCTTTTTGAGAAATGGCCAAATATTACTATGCTGATCGAGGAAGACAATAATATGCACCCCTATAGCTCCTTAAATAAATTTCTATTCATTTCAGAAGAGAGGGATTTAAGTGAAAGAGAGAAAAACAAGCACTGTTGCTGTTTATAACACAAGCATTTTGCTCCCCACTGAACAGAGACACCGATAATAAACTGATTATTATACAATACAAACATAGATGAATGGGCCAGAGAAAGACCTAATGGTCTGTTACCTCACCTGTCCCACACCTCATTACAGATATGAGTAGAAAATAGAATCTGAGCCCGCAAATAGTTCAGTATCAAGAACTGGTTCCAAATTTCCACGGACCACGGATTCAATAAGGCACATGCATCTGAAAGAATAGTCAACCGTAATAGTAGACAAGAATATTTATTAAACATGATGTCACTGTACTTTTGGAGGTAAATAGTTGACTCTAACTTTAAAAAATATATCCATTAGCTCGTTCCTCAATGTTTCCCAGTACTAACTACTGAAACTTTTATGTAACAACCCTGAGTCATTCTTCCCTTAATGTACTGTACTGTGTGGTGCCACTATTCTTGGTGACTATAGTTAGTATTTGATGCTAACATGTTTTATGCTAACATAAAAATATGTTAACTTTTAAACTTACAGCAGTATGTTTACTACTGCTCAGCTTTAAATGTAGTTATAAATGACATGTCAGCTCAGGTCATGAAGTACGTCTGCTTTGTGCTTCAAGATGGTTGCAAGGAGTAGTTTGTAGAAATCTGCTAGTAACATTAGTGTAAAAATACACCAAAACACAACATCTTGGTTGCTGAAACTAGACTATTCTACCCACTCACACACACATTGCATGTCTATGCAATAACAACCATGACAGAGGCTTAATAGATGGAGCTGTCACACACTCTGAGCTGAAGTGCTAATAAATGGTTCTGTGGAGATTTATTCTTGTCACCTCCTGCAAAGACAACACACAAACACACACACACATACTCCCACACACACTTCACAGGTGAGGTCACTCAACTCAATCTCTGGCCAAAGCATATTTCATCAACCAGGGGCAGCCTGGCCAAGCCTGAGATCCTGACTCAGCTTCCACATAACCACTGCCCAATGATGAAGACTTTAAGACTAACAAAGAGCTCGGTGCCTGGGCAACGCAACAAAGTGTCTGTCATTGGGAAGCGGAACAACAGATAAAGAGTACAGCTATACTGAGTATGAAATGTTTATTACTTTAATATTCTATTTCTAATGATGGCATACAGTACGTGTTAAATGTAAGAGCGCATACTTAAATATCATTCCACGATCAGATTTGTAAAGATGTATTTTCTTGCTAAGTGTGAACAGCCTGTGTGTGGACATAATGTTGTACTGACTTTCCTTCCTGGATGTAATAATCCAGGTAGATTTTTCTTTCAATTAAAAAAAAATGTATATGCAAGTGACAGTGTAAGAGGTGCTGGTCATAGTGACAAAACTTAAAAAAAAAACAAAAAAAAAACCCAAGCCTGTATGAAAGATGGCTTCCAGGAGCCCTGTCTCCAACAACAGCAGGCAGCAGTTTTCATTAAACAAGCTTTGATAAATCCACTGTACACTACCAGCACCAAGCAGCAGACAGACACAGTTAGAGGTTAGCTGAGGAATATACTGGGATATTTAGTAGCTGAAAAGCGAGTGAATATTAGATATGCATTCATCAGGTGAACAGGCTGATATGTATCAATGATATCAAGAGTACAACCAGGCAGTAAGTCATTGTCACAAAGAATGATCAAGTGGCGTAAAGCATTCAAGTAAAAAAAAATGCTCACCATTACAAAATATAGTCATATAAGTGAAAAACCTCATTTGTGAAATGCATTGTTTATCAGCTGGACCAAATATGAAAATTCTGTGCAGCCAAGATGGTTGCTTATGAACATACTACAATCAAGAATCTTTTGCATCTTCATAGAGTCCAGTTTAACAATTTTGTTGAAAGTGACTATCCTATCATAAAATATTAAACACCCAGTAAAACTGCAGCTGTACCATCAGATTCAAGAAAATGTGTGATCTTGTTGACTATATAATAAAATATAACTTGTGAATAGAAGTGTTATATAAAGGAGTTCCTTGAGAGAAGTTTAAGCATTTTTGCAACAGTCAACTTCTTCTTTGCTCAGTAGTTTGAATGCACCACATGGCAATGAGGTCGTTCAGGCATTAATGAAGGAGTCTGAAAGGCCTAAACATTTAAAGATGTGGATACACCATTAAGTAAAAATCTCATTAGGTTAAATGAATATATTTACACATGCTCAACTCAACTAAAAGAGGGGCATGCAGATTTGACAACCATCCCGCTTTGTGAATATTTTTGAACATTCTTCTGCAGACATGTAATGTCAGTTTTGCATAACATTGACAAAAAACATGAGGTACAATTCATTTACAAAGATAAAGTTGAGTTGCATGCAGACAGTTATCAGTACCATGTCAGCCTACGTGACTGAAACAAAACAGGTATGAAAGAGGACTTTAAGGTTTAAACAATCTTTACTGCACAGTTAAACCAGACTCCCCCTTCCTCCTGAAAGTGTACCTGAAAGTGTAGCTGCTTTAGAGGTGAAGTTAATGCTACACCATTTAATTTATAAGGAGAGGTTGTTTACTTTGAGCTATATATATGGAAATTAGAAAAACAAGTGTCATATTGAACCTGAGGTCCAGTGAAAGCATCTCAAAAGTGGTCCCTTTTACTGCTCTAAGCCTTTTATTACAGGATTTTGTAGAAATCAACCATGGCATTGATTGATTTTGCTTATGATACATTATCTGTGGGTGATGGTTTTGTTTGTACCTCTGTCTAAACTGTAGACAGAGGAATTGTGCTTGGCCTCATGCAACTTGAGGCCAAGCACAATTCATATAAAACATTTGCACATTAGTTGTAACTTCAAAAATGCATCTAAACACTGGCGTTCAACATCAGTTTCAACAGATGTATTACCAGTTCTTTCCCTTTAAAAAATATGACTTGATTACATTGACTTGACCACATGCAAAACAGACAGAAGAACTTGGCTCAGGAGGTAGATTGGGCCACTAGACATAAGGTCAATGGTTTGATCTTCAGCTCCTCCAGTCCACATGCCAAAGTATCCTCAGGCAAGGTACTGAACCCCAAATTGCCCCTGATAGCATATCATCAGTGTGTCAATGTGTGTAGTGTAACATGCTTTGACTAGAGAGAAAACTGCTATAAATGCAGTCCATTTACCATTGGATGTAATAATCCAGGTAGACTTTTTTTTCCAATTAAAAAGAAATAAAAAAGTTACTGTTAAATTCAAACTTTTTAGAATTAGACCATTGCCAGTGCCTGTGAGGTTGACATGTCAAGATGTTGAAGTAGTAAGGTGTAAATAGGAACAGGCTGAGTCTGTGATTGCAGTACTATATTTTCACGGCCAGAGCAGACCAAACAACAATAGTATTAGGTTTTTTTTGTTTTGTTTTGTTTTTGTTTTTTTGAACTTGAGGTATTTTAAATTCAGCAGGATATGGCTTTGTCTTTGCCCTGGGCCATAGCTGTTGGGGGAGCAGCATGACTACACTTAGAGTTAATGGTATCTTATTCCACTCTTACCACTGAGGGCAACATAACAAGTATACTCAGCTGCTAATATCTACTTAATAGCCAATAACACTGTGGTAGCATTAAAATAAATGGGTTAGACACTGGTAAATATTTTAATGGTGATCCACTTCAGACCTTTAGATGTTGATATGACTTTGCTTGATCTGTCACAGTAGCCCCATATGCTAACACTGCAAATGGAGAGCACTCTAGGAAAGTAATCATTTTCCTGGGGGAGAGAAACTGTGAAAGTTGCGTTTAAACAACATTTTTACATTTTAAATTTTAAAATTCTACTATAAAATAAAACAGGCTGTCTATTAAACACATGGTGTCACTTGACTGTGCTAGCTATTTTGGAACATTAATCCTTTTTGTCAGCATCAACCCATACCTCTCTTAGTCACGTGGAGTGTTACTGCCATTCTGTATGTATGTAGCTATATGTTAGCATTACATAAAAGAAACACTGTATAACTTTCTATAAAACAATGAACCACTGAATTGCCAGTTTTTCTATTAAAGATGAGTTAAGGAGTTAAGAGGCATGCCTGGTAGATGTGTGTAAGAAATTCACAGAAACATGACAGACAATACATAATGTTTTCACATGTTCTGTTTTATAAGGGTGTTCACATAGTTAAAAAATGATTGTGTTTAAATACTTTGGCGGTACATCTACTAAATTTAATATGTTTATACTGAGCTGATAAATTCCTACCATATCCAACTCTGGATATGGTAGGAATTTTGGTGAAAGTGTATAAGTTACTATGGCGTGTCAAGGGGTCTTAAATCACCTTGTTGCTTCTTCCCTTACTCACTTTAATCACTTAAAGGTCAGAGTGAATTGAATGGTGATGCATACAATGATTTTCTTGTGTTTTGATCACAAGCTCAATCATTAGTTTAAAAAATTGCTTTGAATAACTTAGCCTAAATTAACCTTAGCATAGTACTTCTTTTAACCTAAATCACAATCTTTTCCTGAAGTTAATCAAGCAGTTTTTGTGCCCAAACCCAAACAGACTGTGACTATTCAACAAAAATAATTCCCTGCTAATTACTGTTACCATGACGATGATGCCTCTACACCTGCCTCTACACCTGCCCCTGGTACCCTGCTCTGGGTCATATCCAAAATGTGTTTCATTATCAGATAAACAGCAATCATGATTTTGAATGTGCATATGGCATATATAGATCATTGTATGACAAATAAAATGGCGCACTATTACATACAGGAAACATGATGATCATAAGGTCTTCAACATCTTTGGGACAGTTTGGGAATAATAATAAATTCATTCTGATCCCCTGATCCCACCACATTCCCAAGGGCGTTGTAGGTGTGCCAGATTCAGCTGGCCACAAAAACACAAAAGCGTGCTTGGCACGCCCCCAGCGCACTGGGCAGGGTGCACTTGATAGCACTAGTTGCCACAGTAGTTGAATCAACTGGAATTATGCTGTTATGGTTCAAGTGGAATCTGAACCCTGCAGCAACGTCTTCTGGAATAGATGAAGTTTTAAATCAGAGGGAAAGATATCAGTCAGCGAATATTGACTCATTCATGAAGTCTCTCATTGACTGATTCTTTATCATCAGTCGTATGGAACAACACCTTAGCCAGTCTTTAGTAAGTGCACTTGCAATGAATGACTGTGAAACATAGCAATACTGCAGCAGACAATATAATTAAAACATGGATTGGCCTGTCTCATAATGATGAATAATGTCCAGAAGGGGATGGCTGGACTGTAGATAGCCACAGTCATCAAGAGGAGCCAGCTTAAATCAAACCAGTGCCTGGGAGCATAATAGCTGCACAAACAACTCCCCAAGATCCAATCAACAGCATTGTAAAATCCTGACTGTATTCATACCTCACATAAAATATCTGCAGAATGTTAATTAATGAGAGGATGAAGGCTTGGTTATTGGTTCTAGTCCTGACTGTTGTCTGTATCAACAACAGACACTGGTTGATGAGTGTCAATAGCTGCAGAGGACAGACAGACATTGGAGGAGGAAGGGGGAGTCTGGTTTAACTGTGCAGTAAAATAAGGATCACAACAGTCCGGGGGCAGAGGGAGAGATGAATCATCCAGCTGTCTACTTTATGGTGCAGAAGTGAGGAGGAGGAGAGGGCAGAGGGAGGAAATAGAGGGGGCAGTAAAGCAGAGAAAAGAGGGCAGCGAGACAGAAAGTTGAAGGGGGAATTGGTGAAAAAGAGAGTGCACGAGGGAGTGACAGAGAAGAAAAAGTGAGAATACTAAGACTAAAGAGAGGGAGTGAAGCTGAATCATGGGATGAGCGGGTGGAACGGTGGAGGAGGGTGTGAGAGGTGGAGAAATACTAAGTGGTGGGATGAGGAGGGGAGTTGAGAAGACAGAGAAGGGCAGATCCAAACTAGAAAAGAAGCAAAAAGTGAAGACAGTTAAAATTCCTCTTGATATGGGGTTGTTATGGGGCTGCAAAGTGACCATCAGCCCATGCAGCTCTAACAGGGTGTTTTCTGTGCCATTTCTACATTTTCCAACAGCAGCTCCTACACAGAATTTTAATCCCATAGGGAATGTGTACTTAAAGAGTAACTTAACAATGGAATATTAAAATTTCAAGCATGTTCCGTCAGAAATGCTTTGCTGTTAGTTCAATTTATTGTGTTATTATTGAGTGTTGTCAATGCAAGGTTGGTTTAATGTTGTCCTCACCATCCAAAGAAAAAGAGCTGGGTGGTGAAGAGATACTGGCATAGTAAAAGTCAAAAAAGACATTAAGAAAAAACATTAGAAACCCCTGAAACAGAGCTGGCCCTAGCCATTTTGGCACCCTAGGCAAGATTTTAGATGACGCCCCTTTGCATTACTGCCAATTTCCCCATCCACATTTATACTCTTAGAGAAACTGCATTGCATTGTCTTTATGCTTTTCTTTATTTTAAATACTAACAAGAACACAGCATCAGACAATAATTAAGGAAAAACTGATCTTGAACTGAAATACAACAGGCTTTTGCCTTATAAATTTTGCCTCTGGACGGTGCCTATACTGCCTATGGCAAGGGAATTTGAGCCAATCAGAGGCAGTGATGGGGCAGCTGTTAGCACAATATGTGTGTTGAAAAAATAATGCTTCACACAGACACAGACATACTAGACAAATTTTCAGTCAGACACTAGCAGGAGAACCAGGGCGACTTGCAAGTAGTGGCCCAATTACGAATTTCGAACTTGAAAAACTTTTAAAGCACAACAATAGCATGAGGCACAGATGCATTGATGGATTTGCAATGCCTCTTCCAGCTGCATTTTGAAGAGAAGAATCTACCAGTGGGTGTGCAGAGGAGGCTTAAATGTGCTGTAATGACAGTAATGTACAGACCACATACCTTATGTTTACATTTATACATTTATTATATGATGTCTGCACTGTTCAAGCACTGTTTAATTTAACTATTGTTGCTCTTAAAGCACTACTTCAGTTTGTGACTTCTTCCGTCAAAATAAAATAAACTTGGCTCGGCACAGTGGCACAGTGGTTAGCACTGTCACCTCATAGCAAGAAGGTTCCAGGTTCGAGCCTCGGTTCTCCCAGGGCTGTAGAGTTTGCATGTTCTCCCCTGTGCCTGTGTGGGTTCTCCCCAGATACTCCAGCTTCCTCCCACAGTCTAAAGACATACAAGTTAGATTAATTGGTGCCTGTAGGTGTGAATGTGAGTGTGAGTGGTTCTACATCTCTATGTGTGTCTATGTGTTGCTGTAACTTCACAGTACAAGGCTCACATGTCCCAAGAGTAGTTTGACCCATCGCCATTATTTTTTTTGTAGGACTTTTTCATTAACAATTCCCCAATTTTCCCAAATTTTAGAGCCTTTTTATAAGGTCCCCCCATGATACCTTTTTTTTTCATTTTATGAGACATAAGATAAGAGAGAAAGAAAAGTACTTCAATTTGCCATAAAAACAGCAGTGTTTCTAAGGTAATAGGTAGGTCCTTAGGGATTTCCTGAGTGCCTGTCACACAAAAGTAGTGGACAAATGAATCCACCAATTACATGCGGTGAGAGGCAGATGACACGTGTAAAGCTCTCCTCTCTGCCTCTTATCCCTGACTGTGAGCCATTTACAATCTCAAGGGAATATGGACCGGAAAGTGGAGAATTGAAAGATTCCAACAACATTTAAATAATATTTCTACTGCATAATATTGGAAAAATGTCAAAAGAAATTTGGAGAAAATTTTTGAGAAAATGTGCCCCAGCATCCATAGACCTTTTGGTGGACCAGTAAGGAAGCGAAATAGATGGAATCTTGCACATTTCCCAACTAAATTAAAACCTAAAAAAATATAAATACCTCTTTCTAAAGGTGCAACTTTTTCAATGCAAGAACAAGGATAACAGAGCAACTAATGCACAGTGCCAAGTCACTTAAGTCAATATAAGTGAGGGTCACAATCAGGTCCACATGCTCAGGATGGCTTTGTAAATTTTTGCTATATTGGAAAGCCAGAAGTGAAGTTTTTAGCTTTGTTGTAGAGAAGTTGGAAACTGATTCAGCTACAGATGCACTGATACACACACACTCACAGCCATGAAATTTAGCTCTATGACAGACAGGCTGAAGGCAGAGAAGCACAACAAAGCCACTCTGGGGGTTTAGCTCTGTGGCATGGCAGACTGAAGGCAGAGATTTAACACAGAGAGGCACCCCAGCCGGCCAGTGTCAGGCAGACAGATTGGAAAGGAGGGGAGAGACACCATTAGTACCACAGATGGAAAGTCTGAGAGCAATTCTAGTCACACTACTTGCCACACTGCAAAGCCAGCCAGACACAAGGATGGATATGAGGTGAAAAGAGCAAGAGATGGATTCTTGATGTTTAATAATGAAATATACATTTTACAAATGACCAAATTCCAAATTTTGAGATTAAAAAATGCAGACTGAGTAACTTAGATCAAACATACAGGTGAGTATATACTATACAGTATCTATGGCTTGGTGAATTGGCGACTCTAAATTTCCCTTAGCTGTAAGTGTGAGTGGTATCGCCCTGCAATAGACCGGAGACCTGTCCTCATACCATCCCGTGCCCCACCTCTCGTCCAGTGTCAGCTGGAATTGGCTCAAGCCCCCTGTTTCCCTCAAAGGATAAGTGGTATAGATAATGGATGGATGGTGAGTGCATGCATTCCTTTACCAGGAATAAATAGTGTTAGTGTAATGTGTAATGTGTTGAGTGAGAACACTACATTTGTTGACAAGACTTTAAAATGGGACGACACCATATCATGCATGGAAATCGGTCACTGCATTAAGTTTAATCTGACAAGGGGAAAAAAGGAAAAGAGGAAAGCACTGTATACTCGTTAGAATGGCACTAAGTTTGCCTTTTGATGTGTTGTCCTACTCAGCCAATATCAGTGTTCACTGGCAGAAGTGGATGAATAGTTTTAAACTCTGTTTAACTGCATCGGGAGTTTGGGATACCACACAGAAAAGAGCCACTGCACTTAGCAGGCACTGAAATCCAAGATATCTTTTTTCCATATAGACTATCTGACAACCAGAACATCCACTAGCATGAGATTCAGTAATAATGTTGATGGTTTGGGTCCACTACAAAACAATACAAAGATGTTCTGAGTGATCACCTTTATTCTATGATGAATCATTTCTATCCTGATGGGAGTAGTAATCTACTTACACTGCTATTAGTTGTATTGCTGTTTTAGCAATTAATACTTTAATTATCACTACTATCATTACTTCTGCTGTATTACTGGCCTCACCTTACATTTTATATGGAACCCATGTTATGCTATGTTCTTCTCTTGCTATTCTCTACCCCACCCCGCCCTCTCCTTCTTAACCCAACCGGTCGAGGCAGATGGCCGTCCACCCTGAGTCCGGTTCTGCTCAAGGTTTCTGCCTCTTAAAGGAATTTTTTCCTTGCCACTGTCGCCTAGTGCTGCTCATGGTGGGAACTGTTGGGTCTCTCTCTGTAAATACCTGTTTTAAAGAGTATGGTCTAGACCTGCTCTATATGAAAAGTGCCTTGAGATGACTTTTGTTGTGATATGGTGCTATATAAATAAAATTGAATTGAATTGAGTTGTCTCCTCCAGGATGACAATGCCCCCATCCAGAGGGCAAGAGGAGTCACTGAATGGCTTGATGAGCATGAAAATGATGTGAATAAGATGCTATGGCCTTCACAGTCACCAGATCTCAACCCATTTAAGCAACTATGGGAGGTTTTGGAACAATGTGTTAGACTGTGCCACGACTATCATCAAAACATGTCTAGACAGCTTAAATCTAAAAATGACAAACTAAAATCCACAGAGATGAAAGTGTATGAATTTGGTGCTGTTAAACTGGGACTTCACATGGGCTCCCCTGACCAAGTGAAATCCATCCAACCAGGGGAGGCAGCAGATTTTACAGCCAATTTACAGGACAAAAATTGTTATCATCTCATCATCTCATATCAGCATTTAGCTCAAAGTTTAGGAGCAATATATAATAAATATATAATAACATAATCCTTGTTTCTATTTTCTGTCATTGTAAAGTACAGTTCAGAATTGGTGATGAATCACACTATGTTGGTTATTCTAGTATTTTTACTCCTTCAATCACCTTTTACTATACGAGGTATGGCTATTAAATAACCAGGCTAATGCTGTTATACACTTTTATTGAACATAAACATTTTTCAGTGTCTTGCTCCTTCAACATCCTCCCCTTCTGCATCAACACACCTCTGCATCATCTTCCACTGATCAAAGCAGTGCAGTAGGTCTTCTTTGGACAGTTGTCTCAGAACCTCTGTCGTTCTTTTCTTGACTTCTGACACAGACTCAAAGCACAGATTTGATCTTAGGAAAAAGGAAAAAGTCACACGGTGCTAGAGCAGGTGAACAGGGAGGGTGATCAAGCACTGATTTGTTTTTGGGCCAGTGTGGTATACAGGATGTTTTATGTATGTTTTTGCCTTTTTGGAATGTTTGAGGGTTTCCAGATGTTTTCACTTTTTACGAGTTTCCTATGTTTAAGTTAACCTTTGGGGTTCATGTTTAGGACAAGAGTTAAGAATGTGACACCTAGACTAGTAGGGGTTAAAGGTGAGGGTTTTCTCTCACCCATCTTCTTCCTTTTGAAAGTGAAGGCGTTGAATAAGGTCCAGATGCTTCTTATGAACCATGTAAACAACCAATGTATATATACTGGTGTTTAGAGCTGTTAGAGAGAGATCCATATTGGCTCGGATCCTCTCACAGGCTACTGCAGTGCTTGTCCGATGCTGAACTACTTTGTAATAAACTTCTATATACAAGTAAGTCAGTGTCAGCGGAGATCTTCTCTTCATCATCTTCACGTCAACATCACCATCTAATATACCACAAGAATTTGGCGTCACGAACTTCGGACGTGTTGTGACCTGCGGCGTTCCTGGCAACTCCAGCGCACCTACTCCCGCACCGAGCCTGCAGGATATGGTGAGCATTTCTCGCTTCTGGGGTGCTGGTTCGTTCGTTGATGTTGTGAGTGTTTGCTGTTTGGTCGCACCGGAAAGAATTGTGCTGTGTTGATGTTTGGGGTGATGCTCCGTTCTAAATTTGATTTTATTGCGCTGTGGACAGCGCATAAAAAGGGGGGGAGAGTGACAGAGAAGTAAAGAAAATAAGAGTTTGAAGTAAAAAGTGTAGAATAGCCTAATTAGTAACGATAAGGTGAGCTAAATAACACCATGCAAGATTAATGAAGACTGGGCCCTTATCTTCTTAACGGTAAGACATGTGTACATTAGTCACTGCGTGAAAGTTGGCTTTGAGAGATAGTCGGATTAGAAAAAGAAAAAAAAGAGAAGGAACAATCCTGGGCCCAGGGCAAATTGGACGGTTGGGAAGAAAAAGAGATATAGGAAAAAGGAATAAAGAGAAATAGGAATAAGGAAGAGATAGAGGAATAAAAGGTAAAGAGAAAAAGCAGCAGATTTGGTCAAAGCCCTCTGGGAGGCGGTTTTAGACGGGCCAAAAATCCTGGAACATCACTAGGTGAATTTCAGGTCAGTTCAAGGAACTGGGGGTGTAGAGAGTAAAATTCAATTGTAAGTTCCCACTCGAACACTAGTTGACGAACAGTGTCTGAAGCAGCCTCTCATTGAATATCTACACCTCATAAGGTAGCATAAATTTAGAAGGAAAATAAGAGAAAAAGGAGCGTCAGAAAAGCATGCTATAGGATAAAGTATGAATGAGTAGATTTTTGAGAATGTAGGATTGGATGTTGTTTGTGATTTGGCATGAAGTTGACTCTGCTGTGTGTTTTGTGAATCCTTTTTGTGCCCCTGTTGAGTGAGTAGTGTCTGTGTGTGTGTGTGTGTGTGTGGAGCTGTGTCTCAGCTGTGTGTGAAAGGCTGCAGCATGGGATGGTTTATGGGGTTTATGTTAAGGTGACAGACTTTATATTGAACAGACACATATAGGTTGTGGTTGAAAATAGGAGATATAGTAATGTATAAGGAAAGATATTTTGTCTGATATGGATAAGATTTATGAGTTTTTTGAGAGAGGACGTTTTTATGGTTAAAATTTATGAGCTTCTTTTTAAGAAGACGTTCTTTTATTGATAAAGTGTATGAGCCTCTTTCAAAAAGACGTTTTTGCTATTGTTAAAATATATGAGCCTCTTTTGGGGGGACTTTTGATATTGTTAAAAGTGTATGAGCCTTTTTTGGGGGACAGTTTGAATAAAAACTATGAGCCTTTTTTACGGACGTTTTAGGGAAAAAAGAAAAGAGAGAGAGAGGAGAACTTATGAGCCCCCAAAAAGGACATAGAAAGATTAGTGTGAGAATGTTTTGTGTGGGTATAAAAAACTTAAAGAGAAATAAAAGAATAGTAGGAGATACAGTTCATGGATGATAATGTATTAATGAAGGAATTAAGATGTTAGAGTGACTTGTGTGTTGGTAGGTAATGTGTCTAATGTGTGAGAGTTGGGGAGAAGGAAAAAAGGAGGTGGAGTGCTCCAGGATGCAGAAGGATGGTAGCTGGCCAAGGTGTCATGTGGATTGAGGTTTGCTGACAATATTGTGTGCAGCTCCTGAATCCAGTCTGCTCAAGGCCAGTGTAGTTTTATCCACAAACTCTTTTCTACAAATACCTGCATTTTAAACATATGTGTTATATAGGTATAACATATCATATGTTGTAGTTGTTTAAAGGAGAAGCTTGGCAATGGACTGATCTGTTAATGCATTTAATCAATAGAATTATTTGGGTCAAATGCTGTTAAGTGCAGAGTGGCAAATGTGAGTTTTATTGTCTGTGGTGATTTGAGTGGTGTTGAGGATTGAACACACTTGGTAATAGTTGGTTTTTGTAGGAGCGTGTGATCTTTTGAGCCTCATATAGGATTGGACTTTTGTTGAAGAAATATTTGAGGGAACTTTACACATAATTTGGAAGATTAATTGTGTGTTTAGTTGATATCATATGTCGACTTAGTGTTGTACATTCACTGTTATATTGATAAGTTTTTGGTTCCTTTGGAGTTGGTAAATTTATTGATTGTGGTAAAATAGTGATTTAAAATAAAATAAAATAGATAAATAAAATAGGGAGAAGTAGGTTAAGTACTTAAAGTAGTTTTAGTAATCAGTTTAAATTTACAATGAAGGGAGCTACTACAATGTCAGAGAAGGATATTAAAATTCAGAGAGTAATTACCCCTGTTGATGTAGTACAGAAGAATAATCCTTTAGTCAAAGATATTGCGAAGATATCGGAGAAATGGCATAAGCGTTGGCCTGAAATTAACCAACCATGGCCAGTGGTAGGGACTCTTAACCCAGATGTAATTCAAATAATGCATGTGCTTGTGTCTACATATAAGGCGGAACAAAAGAAGGGTAAGAAAGGAGGAAAACGTAAAGAAAAGAGACAAGTGGAGCTTGGTGTTCTTCAGTTGTTTGAAAATGAGGGACAGAAACTGATAAAAGCTGCAAAAGAAAAGAGAGATAGAGGTGTAGAGGAAATAAGAAAGAATGCAAAGGAAACAGAAAAATTAATGGCAGAGATTAATACACCCTTCTCACATGTGGATCCAACGAAGAAACCCCCACCTTATGAGAAGAAGGTGAAGTTTGAGGAAGTTTATCCCCAGCTCCCAGTGATCACTCAGGGGGGTGATTATCAGATTAAAGAAGAGAATGATAGAGTAATAGAAGTGGGACAAGCGGAAACGACTATAACGATGTATCCAAGTTCTGACAGTAAGAGGAGGACAATAAGTGTGGGAGCTAAGGATGATCAGAGTGATTTGGAAGACATTGTGGGTAGATATGATCCTGAAGTCAAGAGGATGTTGGCTGGAGCGGAAAGAAGAGGAGAAACATGGACGACAGAGGACTTAGAAGATGATAGCTCTAGTGAAAGTGAGAATAGAGGCAGTGATTGGGAGGAGCAAGTTCCTTTGCCTTCAAGAGGTTTTTTCCCTGCAGCAACTAGCACTGGAATGGAAGAGGCCTTACAAGAGGTTGAGAAAAGTATAAATCAATGCCTTTCGCATCTCTATGAGTTGTCTAGACCAGAGGATCAGAAAGTATGGGAGAGTCAATTAAAGTGGTTAAAGACACAGAAGAAAACTTTGCGGAAAAAGATTTCCCAAAAATTAGGTAAGAGATATTCACTGCGCCCAAGAAAAGGGAAAATGTGTCCAGTGGTTGTTCGAGGACAGAATTTGGAGTACAAGCCTTGGCAGAATACAGATATGTCAGATATACTTGAGAAGTTACCTACTCTTCAAGATGGAGCACATCCTTGGATTTCAAAGTTGGAAGAGATTATGGTGGGAACACAAGCTGCCATGGGAGATATTAAGAGACTTTTGGCTAGTCTCCTAGGGGTTCCAGCTATGGAAGAGATTCTACAGAAAGCTGGACTTGACCGATATATAGGTACTGCTGTGAATGATCCAGAGCTGTTTGCGGCAAGTAGAGGTCGAGTGTGGAGAGTGTTGAAAGATACTTTTCCTACTAATGTACATCCTGATAATATTCTGATTGAGCCATTAGGACAGGAAGAAAATCCGAGGGCCTATGTGTCAAGAGCCCATCAAGTGTGGAGAAATGTCACAGGAAATGATCCGGACTTGAATCGAATGGAGCAGTCAATTTTGCGAGGTAAAATACAGAAGGGGCTGCCCTTACCAGTGAGGAGCAAATTGGCAGAGGTGGTTGGTCTTGGAAGTATGACAAAGAATGTCTATGCAGATCATATAGCCCATCAAGTGGAGCTATATAGGAAAAAGAAACATGATCAGAAAGAGCAGGATCAAGAGAGAAAACTCAAATACAGGTTAGCGGAAGGTAAGCGAGTGATGAGATATACACCGATTCCGCATATGCATACACTGAATGTCATTTGTTTGGATCAGTGTGGAAGAGCTGAGAGTTTAAGAAAATAGATGGTTCTCCAATGCAGTATTATGCTCAAATAATGAAACTGTTGCATGTGATGATAAATCAGTTGAAGGTCAGAGATCCATGTTCAGGTTTTTGTGTAGAGAGATCATAAGCAGGTGGGGACTTCCAGGTTGGATACCCTCAGATAAAGGGAAAGAGTTTATGGATAAAATGGTGAAATTGATTTAGTAAAATTGGGAATTAGATGGTTTGGAGCAATTTATCATCCACAAAGCCAAAGGATAGAGAGAGAGGAGTGAGATATGTAAAGAAGATTTTGATGTGAAGGTTGTGTGTATATTGAATTTTGAAGGATTGTGGTATGTGAGTTGTTTGAAAGAGAGTTGAAGCAAGTTTTATGAAAGAGAAGGGAAGTGATATAGATGGAGATGAAAGAGTATTGATAGAAGGTGAACTGTTGGAGACATATCCGTTTTGAATATTCATATCTCTCATTATGGTTTTGATATTTCTTATTGTTTTATCCTTTCACTCTATAGAGTGAGATGATAAAAGGGGGGGAATGGAAAATGTGATTTATAATCTGAAATGATATGATATTGTGAATTTTACATTTACTTATAGGATCATGATCTGCATTTGATGTTTCAATTTACATCTGTTGTTTGGTACAAGATACTGGTTGGTGTTTTCTTTCTTCCAGAACAGTATTGGGGGAAAGGATCACTATGGGACAATAAGAATGGACTTGAGGACTCTGAACAAGGATACTGTGATGCAATATTCGGAGTCAACACTTCATCGACACAACAGTGACAGTCGACGCTGCTGAGGAGCCGTTGTGGGATGTTTGATTTAGTTTTTGATTTTCTATATTGTATGAGTAATACTTAAACTGTGTGACATTTTCTTAGGTTGAAATTGTTGAAGGAAGATGTCTTCTGTTGTGGGGTAAATGCATTGGGACCTCAGATGTTTTCTTTCTTTTTCTGATGCCTAGGGAAATTGGGGCTAGGCAGGGAAAGGTCCATTGGAAGGTGCGATGGGTCGACCAGCCTGAAAGTGGACATTGTTTGGATTTTATTTTCTGAGGGTTCCATATGTACTTGCCTGAAGTTATATCCTTGTATTAATGATGAAATTTCTCCTTCTAATTGGTCTGGAGTACTATAAAGTGGTCGCCTGGGGCAGAGGGGCCGTGAGAGAATTTTCCTGTCTAGATTGTTTGATGGAAATTTCAGGAAAGATAGCTGCTTGACAGGTTTTTCGCTCTCACACTCCATAAAGTTATGTTTATGCTTTGGGAAGCATATGTAGGAGGAATGTATACTAATATTGCAAACATGTATGTTTTATTCTTTATTTTTCGAGGCTAGGTAGCCTCGAAAGGGGGGAAATATGTGGTATACAGGATGCTTTATGTATGTTTTTGCCTTTTTGGAATGTTTGAGGGTTTCCAGATGTTTTCACTTTTTACGAGTTTCCTATGTTTAAGTTAACCTTTGGGGTTCATGTTTAGGACAAGAGTTAAGAATGTGACACCTAGACTAGTAGGGGTTAAAGGTGAGGGTTTTCTCTCACCCATCTTCTTCCTTTTGAAAGTGAAGGCGTTGAATAAGGTCCAGATGCTTCTTATGAACCATGTAAACAACCAATGTATATATACTGGTGTTTAGAGCTGTTAGGTAGAGAGATCCATATTGGCTCGGATCCTCTCACAGGCTACTGCAGTGCTTGTCCGATGCTGAACTACTTTGTAATAAACTTCTATATACAAGTAAGTCAGTGTCAGCGGAGATCTTCTCTTCATCATCTTCACGTCAACATCACCATCTAATATACCACACCAGAAACTGCTTTTGGGACAACTTTGCCACACACTTTTGTCTTATTCAAATTTTCATGTAAAATTTGCTGAACTGTCTCTTTATCAATGGAGACCACTTCTGCTCTCATTGATGCGCATGGGCACCCAGAACGTTCATCGTCTTGGACATCCTCTCTGCCTTCACTAAATCTTTTGTGCCTTTCAAACACACGAGCACGTGACATCACCCATATAATGTTTGAAAAGATTCAGCTGCTGTTTTGTTCAATTTCACCAAAAAGTTTAAAGTTAATGCATTGCTCAACTTTTTTTTTCTTGCCTTTATTCATAGGACAGTGAGAGAGAGACAGGAAACAGGGAGAGAGCAGGGGAATGACATGCAGTAAAGGTCCGGCCGGATCAGGAGTCGGGCCCACATGGTACGCGCCCTAACCATTCGGCTATGAGGTCGCCCCCAGCGTTGCTCTACTTTTAAGCTAATCATTTTTTGACACCTCAGCAAAAACACTTCACTTCAATCAGTAGCTAGCAGGGAACTAAAGACGTCACTTATTGGAAACTTACAGCAGTTGTGTACCCAACCTTTAATATATAACGCTCTGTGTGACTGTGAAGCACATGGTTTTATGCTTATAAGGGCAGTCTCATTATTTTATAGCCATACCTCATACAGCCACTGTTCCACCTCAGAGAGGCTTTCTGTGCCACAGTCAGACGGGAGGAGGCCTGATCGTCAGCAGCCTACCACTGTCATGACCATAAACGCCCTGGGAACTGTTGGCTTGATTACATCACAACTTACAACTAAGGCAACTCTCGCCAACAAACTCTCTTTAACTTACTGGAGAGACCAGTTTCCATGGCAACAGGACAGAACAAGAGAATGAGAAAAATAGACAAAAGAGAGATGAGAGACAGATGAAAGAATGGACACTGGAGTTGTAGAGAGAAGAAAGTTTACAAAATCAGGAAAGTGAGAAACATGTCATGTTTTTTTTTGGTCACAAGGGGAGGTAATGTGACCTTCAAGGCAAGGAGGAGAACAGAGGTGAACTAGGAGTGGGAGGGATGCATAGTTATACAGAGAAAAAGAGGGGACGGGGCCACAGCTTGAAGACGGTGTGGCCTGTGCTTAGCACCTGTACGATCCAGCATCACCAGGGGTTAAATTAGTACGGTTGCTATGAAGAGAATCTCTGAATGCTCAGTGAACCCCTAAGAGCCCTTCTCTCCAGAGAACACTGTGAGCCTGACAGAGATCAGTAAACAACACAGTGAATATATCTCAGTCTGAACAACAGTGTACAGCTTCGCACAAAAGCCATGCTGGTCCCTCAGCACACATCAGGTAATAATGTTACTGCTACATGAGCGAAAATCCAACTAGAGCTTCAATAATTTTCACAGTTATTTGTATTGTCCTTCTGTTCTGAAAGACTGAACAGTTTAAGTGTTAGAGGAGTTATGAATAAATTTATGATGCTTGTTGAACTGCATCGCCCAGTGTAACATCTTGACAAACATCTGCATTCACTCATTATGCGTGTAGTCATAGCTGCTGTTGCTCTGTCCAGGCAGCTTCACACCTCTTTGACCGCTACACTAGCTAGGTATTCATTATAATGCAGCACAAATATTAACAGAATCCAGCATCCATTTCAAAAGAAAATGCAAATGAATCCGGATCCACTTCTTTTATATTTAGAATTCAGGTCCCATTAAACTGTAGGAGAGGAAGAGGGTGCAACAAGATTTAGACATAATTAAGAGAGCACCAGTTAAATCTCAAATGGTGAAAAAAATGTAGAAAATGTGATAGACATATGCCAGTGATGTATTTTCAATGTATTAATTTGAGGAAGGTTATAGTCCACTCATCGCTCTATTCACAGATCTGATGTTTTGTCTGGTGCTATTTTTGCTGCTAGCTCTCCTCAGCGGAAGCTTCAGTGGACATTTAGGTGACATGCTTCATTAATATCATGATTTACTCACTAAGTTTGCTTCCATTTTAATATTGCCACATGGTGCTTTCATCAATACACAAAACTTTACAGCTCAGCCAAGCGTAACAACTTTTTTCTGATATTCCACTCAGGTTTTTTTTTATGCACAAATGTAAAATGTGTGGGGAAAACAAAGCCGCCCAAAGCGTCATACAATATCAGCAAGGAATCAAGTCAAGTCAATTTTATTTATATAGCGCCAATTCACATCAGAAGTTATCTTGAGGCTCTGTACATATAGAGCAGGTCTAGACCGTACTATTTATCTTATAAAATTTACAGAGAGAGACCCAACAGATCCACCATGAGCAGCACTAGGTGACTGTAGCAAGGAAAAACTTCCTTTTAAGAGGCAGAAACCTTGAGCAGAACCGGACTCAGGGTGGGCGGCCATCTGCCTCGACCGGTTGGGTTTAGACAGACAGAGGTTGGTGGAAGGGGGTAAGAGAAAGACAATATGATGAGAATGATGAGTTGCTGCAAAAAAGACCATCTTGCTATCACCTTAAAAGATATATATTTACCACATGTCAGATATAGTACAATGGTCTGGCTAAGTCAGTAAAGTCACAGGTTTCACTTTAGAAAGTCTCTTTGCTTTACCTTGATGACATTTAGCCACTGACGATAGCAACAGTCACCAGGTCCACTAACTTCCACGGCTGCTCGTAATTGGCCAGTCCATTCCAATTTCAGTACATATAGTGTTGACATGACACAACATTTGATAGCCTTTATGTGTTTCAAATGACATTTATGAATGCTGAAATTAAGGTCTGTTCCAGACTTTCTCATTCCCTGTCTCATTCTTTCCTGACCTCAACTTCTGCTTCTTCTTCTGCAAATGCATGTCCAAATAGTACTAATGTGTTTGCATGTGTGTGTGTGTGTGTGTGTGTGTGTGTGTGTGTGCATGCAGCAATATTCAGTCAGGAAGGGGATAGAGCAGTTGAGGCAACAGTTGCAAAGGTGAGGGAAGTGTGAACATGTGTTTGTGCAAGAGCATGCTCACTGGGGCTTGTGTCTGTTGTCTAGAAAAACAGCAGTGATAGGCAGCCATGTGGATGTCACAGCAACAAAATCCCATCTTCAAACCTTGCTTCCCAGTCTCTCCTTCATTCTCCATCATCTCATTCTACCCTTGCATGAATGTAGAATGAAGATGTGTGTGTGTGTGTGTGTGTGTGTGTCCTGATATGTCTGCTTAACTCCTCTGAGTTAGCAGAAAGGAGAGAAACGAGGAAAGATTGGGAGAGTCAGAGCCAGAAACCAGCCTTTTTGGCCCCAAAAACCATGTCTGCATATATGTATGTATAAATATACACATACATACATATACAGACACATAGACATGCGTTAAGAGAGAGGGAGAGAGAGAGAGAGAGAGAGAGAGAGGCAGTCAGAGGACACAGAAATAAATTGCAGTGCTGACCTATATTCATGAATCCCACAACCAGACAGTTCAGCAGCACAGATGTTCTCTCCAATCCCTGTGTTCCTGAAACCCTTGGCCGTGAAATCAAGCCACAACATGGGCTGTATGGATGGGAGTCATTCTAATAATGGCTGTGTATCCCTGTATGTCCCACGTACGCTTTGCATCAGTATTTATTTGTTTGCGTGTGCTGTTGCAGTACGTGTGGAGGACCTGTGCTGATTTATTTCTGTGCTTAAAGAAGCACTTCACGAATTTCAGGCCTCATCTCTGTGTATATGTTAACAGTACACCTATGGACGCCATTATGCACTTGTCAATAATCTGTATCTGGTTGGGAAGCTCTTTTTATCCCTCCAAATCCTAAATCTGATAATGCAAGCACAGACAGAGCCGCAACAAGGGAGACTTATTTCAGGCCCCAGACCTCTAATCATGCTCTGTCGTCAGGCTGTATGGGAGACTCTTTTTCTTTACTCATGCTCATTTCATGTCTACATTATCAGAGGCTGAAAATATTTTAGAGAATACAGCAAGCAGGGGATCCTATAAAATGCAGATAATTCTTGAGTTGACAAAAAAATTCAAAATAGCTTCTGTCTTAGCAGTCCATGATGAACTTTTGAAACTGCAGTTTGTGATACACTTTTATACTGTATTTCATTACATGCACAAGAAAAATACTGATCATATCATATTACATGATACAGAAGAGCCTAGAAGTGTATGTTTATTTATTTATGGTATGTGGTGTGGAAAAACAAACATCCACTGACTGCAGAAACACCTCTGTTGATGAGAGAGTTCAGAGGAGAATGGCCAGATGGTTTCTAGCTGACAGAAGGGCGATGGCAAGATCACCAATCTGGATACAGTTTACTTTTTGAAGTAGCTTGCTTTTTAATGCAGCAAAGGTGCTATTAAAATATACTATCAGCTTGACCTATTGCATGCCCTGTTGATCTATCTGTAAACTAGGTTTTAAATTGAAATGGAGGACACTAGCAAGCAAACCCATATTGACTGGATAATCATGACACCAAAGCACCTGAGAAGTAGCGTGTTGAAGTGATGCGGGTTCTACACCATAGATAGAGAAATTACCAAGTGACAACCTCCTGAAAAATAAAGCCAACATGAAAGTGCCAAAAAGTGCAATTCCTTGGATGGCCGCTTGGCTGGCTCGAGTCAATCCCATAGACTCCCATGTTAAAATGGCCAACTTTACAGCATAAATAAACATGTTTACAGCCTGGTACAAAAAATGGTTTTGGTCTCTATAGCTATTTTCGCCTGTCGTGACAACTGTACGAGGGTGATTTTTTTTTTATAACTCACCTGTTTAAATTGTATTAATGCTTAAAGTTATGAAGAATTAATTTATTTATTTATTGAGTGACAGCTGGGCACTGCCACAGTTAGCTAGCTGCTCTGAGCTAGCTAACCGCTAACTGTGTGCTAGACGGCACCTCAGATAATCCAAGTCATTGACGGATACTTCTTGGCTGTGTGCCTGGTGTGTGGATGCCTTTTGGGGATTTTTCATCCAAGTGTGGTTAACAGACTGTCAAAGAGCTTGTGCTCCAGATTTTTCGGTGAGTGAAATTCTGGTATTGTTTTATATAAATGTTAGCAGTTATTAGCAGGTATCAGTGTCAGCCTTAATGATACCTAGTTTGTAATTTTAGCTCATTAACTAGCAGTTATTAAACTGATTAGGGCCCAGCTTGCTCTGTACTGTCACTGCTAAGGGAAATTATTGTCTTGGTAGTACTTTGCCATGATGAAAACCACGTTAAATATCTACAGAACTTAAACACACACACAAAAAACACAACAAATCTACATTAATGTCATATTTTTTATGTTTCTTTTTATTTAGGAAGGACATGCCTGAAGGACACCGCTTTGCTTACTATTTTCTCTATCTCCAGCTGCAAAGAAAGAAAAAATCTGACACTGGGTTCTTATCCATCAGGTCTATCATTATAATTACTGTTGCAGCTGTTACATATCTTTTCCATTTATAGTGTACGTAAGTCACAGAAAATATAAATAAGTATGTAAACTTTCAATACTTGTTGTCTTTGTGAAAAAGCAGTTGCCTTACTCTACTATGACAACAAGTCATAGGTCTTACCTGCTAGCCTGCAAGCTAAGTGAGGCATCACTCTATGACTGCAAGATTACATGCAAGGATATGTGACCGCTGACATTGTTTTGGAGGGTCTTCAGAATAATGACAGAAATGGAATTACAAGTCAGACTAGAATTTCATGCCATTTAATGCAGTTTTATGACTTGACATGTAAGACCCTCTTTGACCACTAATTATGCATTAGTTCATGTTTGTTCAAGCTTTTTGACAGCCCTATTTCAAATCCACCTTTAGTGTTATCTATCTACGCAGACAATGTTGCCATACTGAGATGTGTGTCACTGACATCTTTCTAGACTAGTAGAAAAATCAATGCAAATCAATGCACTACGAAGTATAAAACTGTTTACAGCATTATGGGAAAGAGATGATGTTGCTGAAATTGTTACTTTTTTCAACATTTTCAGTACTTCTTTCCAGACATTTTATTGGGGTGGATGGAGGAATAGGTAATACTCAGATTTCTCCAAACCTAAATAAAACACTGCATGGTTTACACTAGAGGTCAGTTTTCTTTTTTTTTTAAATTCAGGTACAGAGATCCTTTTCACTACAAATGACCATAGCAACAATACTGTGCTACTATGCTACCAGTTAACTCTTACAGGTGAACAAACTTGACCTAATTCACCTTATTTTGCTCACCCCTACAACTTGTATGATTTATTACCACTGACCTAATGTTTTTTACATAAGACAAATTGTGATTTGATTCCATGCTAATGAATACACTTGGTCAAAGCTAGTTTCCACGAGAAAGAAACAGCACTCTGTATTATCTGGACGTCTGAAAACATTGTCTTAATGTTAAAAAAAGACCACAACACATTAAGGCATTAACATATTAACATTAAGACAATCTTTTCATAGCATTTAACTAAATGTGAACTAAACTGGTGCTAGGTTTACTCAGAGATTGACTTTGTTCCAACATGTGGGTTGTTTTATCATGTTCTTTTCATGTAGAAACAAGATATCTTTGATTACACTTAGCTGTAAACTTATCTTGCTTAATGCTAAGCATACAAATATTAACAAATCTCTACATCAATTCACATCAATTTAAGTTTAGTTAGTGCTACAATTAACATAATCAGAGGGAGCTACTACAGCATATCACAAATGTGTGTGAGTATCCATGTGCATGATTTATTTTATCATTATTAAATTTTAAATTAAAAAGCATCTGTGTATAGACGTGGCAGATTTGCCCATATGTAATCTGGGAATAGCGTGCAAAAATCCAATCAGTAAGGCCGAGCGAGAGAGAAAGAGGGACAGAGGAAGTAATGGGGTTGCTGAGTAATTGCTTTGCCCCTCAGATGGATGAGTGAACTCTTGGGCAGGAGATTACATGCAGTGTTGTGAGAAGTGTCATTGGTTCACCCTCTAACCTGGTTTAGGACAGTGCATGTCTGTGTTAGATAGACCAAACTATAATTGTGTTTTCTGGTGTGTGTGTGTGCACGTGCAGAGGGTCTGAAATTCATTAACTGAACTAACACACTGCACAGAACTTACTCAAGGGATCTCATAGACATGGAACTCCTAGGGATACCCCAGGAGGAGCTGGAAAACTTTGCTGGGGAGATGGACGTCACGAGTACCCAGCTTCGTATGTTGCTACCACGATGCGACCTCGGATAAGTGGAAGAAAAATGGATGTATTGGTATGTTAACCATTATCAATTACTATTAGCTGGAACAATTTAATATTTCGGGTAATCTTTTCTCTGATTATTCCAGGTGTTTATCCACAAGGTAACTAGTAACTAGTTTTCACACACTACAATCTCATCTGGTGGTGTAAGGTGTTACAACTGTTGGTACCAACTATTGATATATGCCCTGTGGAAGCTTACCGACCATATTTTAAATCTATTTGGCTGTTGCTGTATTTTCTTTGAAACACTATTATGTGAATATAAATCAAATTTAATTTGTATTTTTCCAAATTACTGGAGCTACTCACAGTCTTTTCACATACAGTATCCCCTGATACACACAGAGGTAACCCCTGAAGTACATACATGCCTAGCTGAGAACCACTGATCTACACTATCCATTTAGTCTATAGCTTTGCATCGAAGTAAAAAGGTGACTGAATTGAGTCAGTTGGCTTAGTTATTCCTCACTACATCCCTGCTTCCTCTCTCTGCCTCGTCCTTCAGTTACATCACAGTGATGCCCTGCCACAATGAGTAAATCCCTACTTTTCTGTTTTCTTTACTGAGTCATTCCTTTCTGTCTGTCTCTCTCTTTCTTCCAGCCTATTCAGTCTGTCACGTCTGTCTGCTTCTTGACATATTAATTACAGGTTCTCCAGCTTTTATTGGCAGGTGTCCAGGTTCAAACCCTATTCAAATTGTCCAGCCTTTAATATCACTCACAGACAGTGGATGTGGAACACTGGGACTAATCAAAGCAATTAAGAATTACAAAACCCAAAACTCTGTTCTGTATCACTGTATAATTTATCTATATACGTATTTCATAGTTATCTAATATTTTCAACCAAGCACTGATTTGTCAAAGGAACAATCCATCCATCTTGCTAATTCCCAAAATACAGAACCTTCAGCTGACACATGTTGCTTTGCCTGTACTGGCAGGGTTCAGTATTGTAGCTATTTGAGACAAATGTCACTTCAAGTAAGATGTAAAACTGATGATTGATAGGTGCTCTTTACTTCACCAAGATGTTAACATGATCAGGAAAACTTAATACATTTGATTACATTTTGTGCTAACACCACTTCTTGTTTTCTCTCCCCAGGAAACACCAATTTCATCCATCAGATGGACAGAAACATAACAAATGGATGCTAATGTTGCTCAGTTTCTGCTAATGTGTAAATAGGAACTGTTTGCTAACAATTAGCCACAGCAATATATGAGATGTCAATGTTGTGTTTAGCAATGTTTTTAGCTTGTGCTGCTCTTAAAGCGGCCAGATCAAATCAAATTAATATAGGTTTATATCTGGAAGCTTGCAAAATTAAGGTAGGCTTTCTGAGGCTTATTTTTCCACTATCCACTATCTATCTATATCTCATAATTAAACACCTCATGATTTATGTTGAGTGCAATGTTCAGTGTCAATGCAGGAAGTAGTGTGTCCTCTACGGAGTGATGTGAAAGGTAAGAGTGTGGCGCTCTGGTTGGTGGATGGCTGTGAAGTACATCTTCGTTTCATGCAGAAGACTGAAATTTGAGACACATTGCAGATCTGCTATTGATGTTCACCTTTTTATTGACTGTAACCACAATTTGGCCCCAGCCTTAAACAAGCATGTTAGTTGCCTCAAACAATCTTAACCGTGCATTTTAGTTGCCTAAATGTAAACATACTTGATTTCACATAACCATAATCATTTGTTAACCTTAAACTTGCCATAGGCCCCATGCCATGTAGTAGAAAGCAGGGATTTTGAAAGTAATTTGTGGTTTTTACCATTATGCCCAACACTAATGTTGTTGTTAATACTGGGTAATTCTCTAATTTGAGAACAGTGAGTCAGCCTGCTGGTGCCTTTTTCTTTATATTGTTCTACACTCTCTGCAAAGCATGTGATACAATAACTTGAATACACTACATTGTGGCCAGAAGGAACACTAACCAGAATAATTGAACCTGTTATTGCATTTGTACACTTTGGTCTTTTCTTTTTACATGTTAGCAAATGAATGTTTTCTGATAGCAATGTTTCCTTTTTCTCCATAGGTCCCTTTCAACCGTTGTAAATTCAAACTTAGTCTGAACTGTTACTAAAATCAGTACAGTAGGTTCAGCTTGGTGCTGTCTATCAATTCTCCAAATGTCCCTATTCATCTGAACCATGATAGTAATATAATACAATAAAATACTGACAAAAGTCACTGCATTACGCAGTGGTTTGGGTGTAATCAAGAACTATTTCAAGGAACTTCCAAATCTGTGCAGGGCATTTTAGGGGATTTTAATTAGACTTTATATCTTTTTCTCAGCCATTGTAGCTATAAAAATGCTAGTGGTTATTCATTATACATCCTAAACTCAAAATGTAGTTGTTTCTGGGGGAGCACAGGTCTCTCTTTGGGGGAGCTAAGAACCACACCTCCCTGGCTCTCAATTGGACACACAAACTGAAATGCTTCAGGATTTGAAACAACTACTCTAACACCATCATGCCCTGGGAATAGACCAAACTAGGCTGGAGAGAGCAGCCCACGGCCTTACAGGCACCACCTCGGACTTTTACTTTTACTTCAATCCCCTAACACTAACCCCCCCCCCTTGAATATAGCACATTTAAGGTTTTTCACGTATTCTCTGTTCTCCTGTATCTGAAGTATAGCTACCACATGGTGTTCTCAATAACCAAAGAGACAAGGCTTATCTATCCAGAAATACAATGTGTTTCCCATTCACACTCATGTACCTTGCAATTGTACATGAGTACGATTAAAACTGTAGTCTGTTTAAGTGCTACAGTGAGCTGGACCGCTGCCGTCGTAAAGAATTTCACATTTGATTATTTGAATTTCCAGAGCCTGTTTTGCTGAAACAATGTTGAAACACGGTTTTCATCTGAGCCACCCGTTTGTCCTGCGTTCTAACTGTCAAAAGGAACCATAAAGCTCCAAGAGGTCTAAATAACATCAAGCTTGTCCAGCTCTGGTTTCTTATTTTCATTAACCATGCTGACACCTGCCAAATTAGGCTTTGCAGTGCAAATATTATGGGGAGACACAAACAATATTTTCTCCCCTATTAGCCAGTAGCAGGTATTTTCATGATTGTACATGTTTACAGTCTGCCTGGATGAGAACATCTGTGGCTGGGACGAACCCAATGTTTAAATCACTATTTCCACAAACTGAACCCAGCTTTTCAGACTGCAAACATGGCCTGTTGTTATCTTCCTTGTTATCTTCTTCACTGTTATGCTCTACAAAGAGGCGTTCTACTTTTTGTCAAAAGACTCAACTTTTAACAAACGCAGGTTGTTGCGCATCCTTCAACCAAAGATGGCAGCGCTGTTTCTGAAGAGCAGATACTGAATTTAAATGTTGGTTTCGCCATTGGCTAAAATACTCTCATCAAAGGCAGATGGTACACACCTGTACGATCACGAAAATACCTTGAAAAAGACACAGGTAGAAAAAAGTTTGTATTAGCCCTGTAAGATTTGTGCTGAGGAGCTTGTGAGACCTAATATCAACTTATTTTAACTTCCTGGATTGGCTGACACACTGCATTCCCATATGACAATGCTCTGTGCTGCAGCCAAAGTTAAACCATGGTGAAGTTTTTTTTCATGGACTACATGCGTTTTCTTGCCGAGGCCCTTTGCACCCCCACTGGGTTAAAGCAGTGGTCTCACTGAAATAAATGACACCAGATTTTTTTGACACTGCACTATTGTCATGCTGAGTACAGCCTAAGGCAGCAAAGTTTCCAGAAAAATCTCATTCACCACCATGCTGAGCGACTAAAGCAGAGGTCTAGATGGATGAAAAGGGTTGAAAATCACTACAATTACAATCAATCTTTTATTACAGCATCAACACATGTTGGTGACAGCAACCTTCATCAGATACTCAAGGCTGTATCTTCTAAATCCATCTGCATCCACCCATGTCTGCACACATATCCCAACACTGAGGGAAAGAATAACTGATTGAAGCTGCATCTGCCCTGCCCTTTCCCTCCACACAGTCCAGGTCTCACCCCTGCTCATGCACCTCATCTTGATGGCTATCAGTCTTTTAATGTGATCTTGCTTGAGCCTGTGTTGTGTAGCATCTAACACCAGCACCTATAAAGCATGGTATTCACTGCTCTGTGTCTTTTATCCTGAGAGTCTCACCTTTGTAGCCACAAGCAGCTAGCTACTGACCACACCCATATGACAGTCAATGGTACATCACCTCAAAATGTCCAGAATTTAATGATACTCTGAATCAAACATGGGAGTTTAGTCTGAACATACTGGTGTTCCTGCATTTTGCCTAAAAATTCTTCTGCCTCTATTTCTGACATGCTCCCCCTCCTTATGTTATCTCCTCCCACTGATATGAAAGCACATCAGAGTCGCTAGGCAATGTAGGCAAGGAAAAACAGCTGAGATGTTGATGTCCAACTTGCTACTCTCCTGCTGTGAGCCGGTCAGGGCTTTGGTAATGAGAGCCTGGGGACCTGGCGGAGCCTGCTGTGTGTGTGTGTGTGTGTGTGTGTGTGTGTGTGTGTGTGAGAGAGAGAGAGAGAGAGAGAGAGAGAGAGAGACATAGAAGTGTCTAATCTTCCTCTAGGACTTTGTTGCTGAGTGTTTGTGTGTGTTTCTGTATATGCAATTTGAGGGAACCAGCTGTGGCCATGTGGCTAAGGATTTGTTTATGTGCTTGTCTACATATATGTGTGTGTATGCAGATGTAGGTGTGTACATGTACTTGACGGAATGACAAGTCCACAAGTTCCCTATGGGGACAATAAAGTATATCTTATCAGTCACCCACAGAATCATCAAATCATCATCGTCCCACGGACAGCTCTTCTCTCCATCCTGTCCCTCCTTTCCTCTTTTGTTCCCTGCCTCACATTCTATCATCTCTCCTCTTCCTTCCTTCTCCCTCCTCCCTCACTCCTCTCTAATCGCAAGCCTAATTGACTCAGCCAGATTTGGCAACAGGCTTATTACTGTCATTTCACACAACAAGGAATGACCTATGCAGACGGTGCAGCGGGGACAGTCAAGACGAAGCACACCCTGTAACGTTGCATTCACTAACTGATGATGTAGAATAGAGTCAGACATTTTCTTACAGAAAAATGGCAAGTATTAAATGTGGAGAAGCTGACATCTGCCCACGGCCCCTCTTTTTCTGCCGTTACTGTGCATTTTACCCACCTCAGCCAACACAGGGTAAGAACCTGAGGGTAACATATTGTTTTACATACAGGTCAACTGCCTTTTCCTGTTTTCTAGCTGTCTGTTTCTTTCTAAACGTCCCTTCATAGCAGTGAAATTTAATGGCACCGCATTGGTGTCATTCCGACCTACAGGTAAACAAGGTGTGCGTGATTGTAGGTATCTCTTGGTAGGAGCTGACGTCCGTGGGAATACATTTTTATGTGGTTTTCTCTGATGATTAATCCTTCAGCGTCACCCAAATGCGTGTGTGTGTGTGTGTGTGTGTGTGTGTGTGTGTGTGTGCGCGCGCGCGCAAAGTAGACCGCCCTTACCGCTGTGCGCGCTGAACCAGCGGGGTGCGATGTGCAAGGGCAAGGCGTCAGCCAGCGACCCCCGGGACCCCAGATAGAGCACCCCGTCCGTGTGATGCCCTCCGCCCCCAGTGTCCTGGTAACCGGTACCGTGGGGGGCGGCTGTAGTACCCCCTGACCCCCCTCCAGCTCGATCCGAGTCCGTCCCTCTAGGGGTGTAGAAGCCGAAGGGCACGGCGGGACTGTGATCGATGCCCATCCCGGCAACAGAGCTCACTGAACGGCTTCGCAGGCCCATGGTGCCGCTCGGCCGGTAGTGGCCGAAGTGGGCCGAGGGTGGCACAGCGCTGTCATCCGTAGAGACACCGGGAAAAGCACCCCGGGGCCGCCCCGCCGTGCTCTGCTTTCCCCCCATCCAAAGCGGGAGACAAATGGGTGGGGGTTCTGGGTGGAAACAGGAGGGGGCTCGGCTCGATCCGCAAAGGGTCGAGAGAGCCGAAACAGGCTGTCGCCCCCTCCCCTCGCTCCTGTCTGTCTCTCGGCCTTCCTGTCTGTCTGCCCGTGTGTCTCAGCAGGCTCGTCAGCTCTGACTCTCTGCAGACGCAACAGCCCGTTTCCCTGCTGAGCCGAACATGAGCCACCCCTGACGTCTGGATTCACCTCACCAGCAGACAAAATCTCGACACAACCGGGGATGGCTGACGAGCAGACCGACGGCGAAAGCCCAGAATGACAAACAGATGTACACAACACTCCCTTCGCCGTCCGAGGTGATTAAGACGGCTGTATCATTGCAGGCGGGACGCGGCAGCAAAGCGTTTAACCCACCCGGCCCGAATCACAACAGCGCCACTATGTACTCTCCGCCGCTCTGGCCTCATCTGATCTCAGACATCGTGACAACTGTTGCTACCTGTCTGACCGCCAAACACTGACGGTCTGTCGATGGAAAAAAATATATATATATGACGTCGCCGTCCGCTCTGTCTGTTGGGTCCGGTGGTCTACGATCAGCGGTCCCTTTTACCCAGAGATTGGGGTCACGGTGATGCAGCTCCCCTGCGCTCACAACGGCGCTGCGCTCCGCTCCCCTCCGCTCCGCCGTCGCCGCTGCTGGTGCTGCTGCTACTGGCCAGACAATGGAGACGCTCAGTGCGCAAGCTCGGATTGTAAATACAGACAGGACAGGAAACAGTGCTGAGGGGAACACAGTATACAGTAAAACAGTGCAATAGCATTATTTATAACAATATAATAATAATAATAATAATAATATAATCGTATACAACAACAGCAACAACAACAATAATAATAATATTGTATTATTTTTAGTTGTAGTGTAGAGTCGATTTAATTTATCCTAATTAAAAACAAGTAATACTGTACATTGAAACATTGAGACTACATTGAAAATAAAGGCCTGAAGCACAACCTCAATGCAACAAAAGTTCAAAGGCCAAATAAACAAAGTTATGACATCATTGTTTTGGTCTGAGTAACATGGCTCTACATGGTAAGGAATTGCCCATACAAGAAAGAAACCAGATTGCAAGACGTCAGAAAGATCGTTGAAGGTACAAGAGCAGACTGTTGAACATAAACCAGTCACCTGCAGTAGGGCCTCCTGGTTAGGAGGTAAATGAAGAGCCTTACCACCAATCACAGAAGGCGCAGTGACGTCCTAAAAAATGATGCCAGGTACAATTCACCAATTACACAGCCTTGCATTCAAAAACAAACAGTGACTAATCAGATATTGCATGGTGTCAGCCTCTATTGATGGAGGAAAACCTTTGCTCACAAAATGGCACAAAACTACAAGATTTGCCACAGAACACGAAAATCTTACAAATATTGGCAGCACATTCTTTACAATTCCATCAAAATGGACAGGATTTGTAATTACATGTAAGTAACATTGACCAGGGGTGTATTCAGTTTTGTTATATACAGCACACTTTGTTTTATTGTATTTTATTGTAGGTTTGTTTCGTTGAAAGGTTTTTAAATGGTCTGTAGTGTTACCTTGAAGCCTGTGGCAGTCAGGTTGCCTAAGGTAGCCTTATAGCCCAAACTGATCCATAATCAGCTTTTTTAGTTTTTACCACCATTTGCACTAAGGAGCAGATGGAAGACATCTTAATATATGAGCAGCATTATGAGCAAACATGACTTTTCTTTTCATTAAACATATTTCCAATGCAGCTATTCAAATTTAGACCAGATATTGGTATTAACTCAATAAAACTACCCAGTTAAAGAAATGATAACATTCCAATCAATAAAAAGTTATGTGCAATAAAGTGAAAAGACAAAGGACACTAACTGAAAATTATTTAATACTTGATGGAGAAGCCTTTGTTTGCAATGACAGCTTCAAGACACGTACGAAGAAACAATCTCTCACAGTGTTCAGGTGGGATTTTAGCCCATTCCTCTGCACAGACGAAGATTTCTAGTGAATCCTGCTCTTCAGTTTCTTCCACAAATGTTCTGTTGGGTTTGAGTCTGATGATTAGCTGGGCCATTCCAATGCCTGTATTTTCTTCCTCTGGAACCAGCTGACAGTCTCCTTTGCAGTATGTTTTGAATCTTTTTCCTACTGGAAGATCAACCCGCATCTGAGTCTCATTGTCCTGGTGGAGGGCAACAAATTCTTCTCAAGGATTTCCCTCTACATGGTTCCATTCATCTTCCACTCAATACTTTGGATATTGCCAATACTATGAGAAGAAGAACCCTCATAACGTGATGCTTTCACATCAAAACTTCACTGTAGGCACAGCATCTATAGGGTCATATGCAGAGTCATTTCTCCTCCTAACATGGCGTGTTGTTTCGTCTGACCACACTATATTCTCCTAGTAATCTACAGGCTTCTCCAAATGTTGTGTACCAGACTTCAAATGAGTTTTAATGAGCCTTTTCTTCAGTCTATCAGGGTGATTGTGCATTGAGGCCATGGCAGTGGAGTGCAGTGCCTATTGTGATTACTAAACCTGCTCTTTTCCTGTGGTCCTTGGCTCTTGGGCTGCACTTCTGACTCAATTTTTGACTGCTCGATAATGTCACAAATGGTGCTCATTGGAATATTTTGGAGTTTAGAAATCCATCGGTAACCAGTGCCATTGCCATGCTGCTCAACAATCTTGTAACAAAGGTCTTGGGAAAGCTCTTTGCCTCTACCCATCATGAGATGTTTCTTGCATGACAGTTTTGTAATATTTTTAATTTTTTTTATTTGCATACAGGCAGTGGATGATCCTTCTAGTATTAGCCTATCAGCATGCACTAGCCTAACTGATTCTAATTAGCACAGATAGGAGAACTAGTCCGTATAATCGGCTGTTTTTGTGCTTTTTTAAACTATGTTCAAAACTTTTTTCCTTTGTCATTTCACTTTACTGTACATAATATTTTTATGGATTGGAATGTTATGAATTCTTTATCTGCGTAGTTTTATTGACCAGTATCTATAATAGTATAATATGCTTTTGTATTACTTGTAAAAACGTGCTTTTATGTAGTAATATCTTGACGTCTTACACCGAAGTCTGTTTTATTCACATACTAAAAGCAGGCATGGGAAATTGACATATCCTTAGTTAAGCTCTTAAAATACACAATGCATTCTACCTGTTCAAAGTATTATAGAATCCACATATCACTGGACCAGCTGTTGACACAGCATTGGTTCCGATGTGCGGCCATGACTTCGAAGTGCTGTCAATACAAATGGTTCTACCACAGGCCTTATATTACCTTTTAATGCCAAATAAATAAATAAATAGGGCCTCTGTGACTTTCTGATTGTAAAATGTAATTTTATTCAAATGGGGTTGAAGAACAGTGGCCTTTTTATTTTGGGTACATAATTTTCTGGCTTGTGCACAGAAATGGGGATGCATAACTTTCAGGCCTTCAGCCAGTCCAGCATATTGTCACCATTATCACGTTATGCACAGACTTTTCTGCCATATGCTAAATTATTGAGATTACTGACTCTCATGTTTTGATTAGGATTACTTGGTCTAATCCTGTGTGTGTGTAATTAGGCTGGTTTTATTGTTTGGTTTTGTTTCTTCTAAATAACACACAGTCAATCTTGTACAGTCTTCTTGGCCTCATCACCCAATAAGGAAAACTATGGTTAAGTGCTCACTTCAATAGGTATTAATCTATCCTACTATAATGACAGCAGGGCTATAAATGGTCCCCTCTCTGCTCCTCAGGCATGCATGCACACACAAGTAAATGCAAATGGTTCAGAGGCAGTCTGTGTATAGATAGATGACCACAGGGAGAAAATGTGTTATCAAGCAACTTTATTGTCTGGTGGTTTGACTGCTTTCTGTCACCATCCCAAAATGCATAGTGACTCTGAAGGTTTATCACACATTGAAAATAGATAATATTGAAATTTAACAGTCCAGGCCATAAGTATTTGGACAGTTATACATCTGTTGCTTGTCAGGCTGTGTTTACATTTAATACACAGCAGCAATCAGGGCTGAGTAGTATTCCAGAAATGACAAGCTAATTCAACCGGAAGAACACAACTACCCTTTATTAACTTCATTACCTTCATTACCTGAAACCAATACATAGAGATGATTCTAAATCATGCAGTGTTATTCAATTCAATCAGATTAGATAGGTAAAAAAAACAACTCTTTAATGATGGTATATGCACATGCATGTGTCTCTGAGATATTATAAAGTCACACAAGATACATTATTGTACATCAGAGGCTGTGTAAACTCTTTTTATTTCATTCTTAATGTTTAGTTAAGTGCTGCTGCTGCAGAGATAAAAAAGGGAGCAACCATACTGATGGAGATGGAGTAAGTGGTGGAGCCTTTGGCGGATTCATGTTACAAGTTGTCATGCAGTTTTTTTCAGTATGATGCCCACTGTTTAATTATTATACAGAGCCAAACATTATATGAACTCTTCAAATTGCTTGCTCATTCCACAGGTTTCTGCCACAGTCCAATCAAAATAAATCATTTCTGGATTTTCTTAGTTGACATATTCTTAGATCTCCTTGCAAAAGAATGCATGCTCACATGATGCACCTGATGACAGAAACACCAACACCAATGAAATCATCACAGATTTAATCTCACCTCACATTAATTAACAATATCTTCCAAGTGATATTCAGCTGTTTACTTGAGTCAGTTAAATTCTGTTTTAACAAGAAATACTTCTATGTGCAATATGCTCTAAAAATGAAATCATTGTGCCATGAACAGTATACAGATAAAACAATAATACTGTTTATAGTTCTCTTGGCTGTAGAATTTTCCCAGGATTCATCATATTATGTGGGTCAAGGGTGTCTTTGAGACCCTGCATGACCTGGATAGCCATGGATCCCAACTCCTCACACAGTAGTGCTCTCTTCCCCAAACCTACTCCATGCTCGCCTGTACATGTGCCACCCATGGCCAGGGCTCGCCTAGAGGGAAAACAAACCACATTGTTTTACTCAAAAACTGTATATTGAGTAACATAGTAGTCCCTGCCTGTAACTTTAAGATGTTAATGATGTCACAATATTTGTCATAAAACTAACAAAACAGGTAAAACTGAGGCTCCTAATATCTACTACAGCTACAACAATTTGTAATCTCAGCTTAACTGCAAACCATCAGAGATATATACTACATTTAACAGTTTTTAAATTAATCTCTACATTGTACCTCCACCTAATATCTCAAGTACTTTTAGGCTCATACATAAAATGAAGCCTGTTTAGTCAGACAGTTTGAGTCTCTAAAAATAGATGTACAGGAAGAGTATACCTTTGTACTAAAAGGCCCATAATGAGCCCTCCTGAGGACCCTTTTATCCACCACAAGAGTAGCTTCTGATAGTTAAAAGGTACATATCAGTATCAATTCAACCTGAACTAAAGATCCAGTTACTGAAGTTAGTTAATGTCTGTCCTTTTTTTGGAGTAAATCTGAAGTCGGCACAAAAACACAGAGATGAGCGCAGGGAGATTTCACATAAAATACTGTCAATATTGTCTATTGAGACATATTTTGCTTACAGATACAGCACTGTCTCAATTGGTTCTGTCTCTTCATGTAATCCCAGACTGGCTCTATGATTTTGAGATCATAGTTATCAATACTGTAGCATGTTAGGGAGAAGGTGGGCATTATTGAAAAATGATCACTATATTCTGTGGTCACCCCTACCAAGTCAGCCCACAGCAGGCAGTGGGCTATCAAATAAGAATGACAATATTCTCAAATCCCAGTTTGACTCCAGTAGTTCACAAAACTTAAGCATTCATTCATAAGGTGACCCCATGGACAAAAGTTCTGTCTGGTGGAGAATTTATGAGAAATATGAGACATGTCAGAGGAGAAGAGAGAGGAGAGGGTGTTACCTGGCCAGTCTCTCAGTGAACAGGTGGACCTGGTGCAGCTCCTCTGGGTCAGTGGGGTCCACCACCATCAAGCAGTGGAAGTTACCATCACCAACATGACCCGCTATGGGACCTAAAGATAGAAGGCACCCCCATTCAGTTTACTGAAAAACACACAAAACCATGCATCAATGCTGTTTCCATTGCTGCTGTGTTCCTTGTTTTTGCTCTCTTATGTAAGTGGTCTTCCTCTTAAAATCAATAAAACACAGTCTCGATTAGTACACTCATGGATGTTGCTGCCATAGCCTTAGTTTTTACTGGTAAGACCATAGCATAGTTGCTAATGTTGTGACTGCGTAACTGACATTACTTGGGTTACTTCGTTGACTTAACTCTAAAAAATCTAAATGTTGTATATATTAGGTTTAGCTTTAACTTTACCCAAAGCAGATATGTGCATATTTCTTTTAGGTCTGTCATATTCCTTTTATTCCATGGTCAAGTTCTCATTCAAATACTTCTGTTACTTACTTTTTTCCTCATCTCGATCAGATGTCATAAGATAGTCAACTACTAATCTAATTACATACAGTCATAGGTGCAAACTTAAGTGGGTAGGAAAAGGTGATATTACCCAAACTCTATGTATCATTTTTGGTAACGACACACAATATGATCAGTATATTTTTAGCAATTTGAAGACATCATGGAAATTATACAGAGTATTTTTCACTGTTGTCTGACATGTTACAGACTAAACAACTGATGGAAAAAATTACCTACATAAATATGCTGCAGCCCATCATGTGATTGTCGTTTCTGCTTAGCCATGTACACACCCAGTTAGTTTTAGAACACCTGCATTATTCCAGCTGTTGCTGAGTTTTTTTGTCTAGTAACGTCTAGTTCTTTTTCTCTAATGTTTTGGGTCATTATCTTGCTATAGGATGTACACCTGAACAACCAGTGAGTCTTTGTTACTTGCTTTTTCTCACCATTCTAATAGCAATACAGTACTACGTCCTGCAGTACAGTATTGTCCTAATAATGCATCTGAGGGTGTAGTAATTAAGTTTGTACAGACAGAGGGTTAGTAACTGTTGGGGTACCTGTAGAATTTGTTTACATTAAAGAAACATCAAGCAACTATTTTACATTAAAATAAGCTTCAAAATCATCTTGATGGCACACTGATTTCCAATACAGGGAATGGTGCCCCTGTTGTTCCCACTCAGCACCACAAACGCCTGTTCTTTTACCATGTAATTTGGCTTGATCTGTTATGATTGCCTAACTGAGTGATAATCAGCGGCTTTAACTGCCAGAATCAGGCGCAGCAAGTTCAAGAATAATTCTGAACTGTAGAAGTGTTCATCTTCAATATTCAGAGAGGAAACTTTTAAAATCAAGAATTATAGAAACTGTTTGGTGTATCTGTTACAGCAACTACATTTCTGGTTCCAGAAGACAGGGATCAGTGGGAATATACACCATTCATCAGTGCCTCAGTTCGGTGAGTGAGACTGCACAGCTGCAGCTCTGGTCAAGCAACTGATAAGCTTTGTTTTCTGAGCTGTTAGCTTCTTACATATGCTGCTTCCGGTACTCTTAACCTGTCAGACTCAGAGGCCAACACAATTCAATGCATTAGCATCCTGTACCTAATTACCACTTGTGCCTGCAGAGATCACTGTTACTCCCCAAAAGTTGCATAGTTGTTCCTTTGACTTCCACGGCTTCATTAACTTCGATTGCTACAGGAAAGATTTAATTTCAGTAAAAAGTGGAAAAATGGGGAGGTGCTCTGAATCTCCAGACTGGCGAAGTATAGTGGCAAGAAAAAGGAAATGGGCCCTTTGGAATCATCTGCATTCTTGTATAAATGTGTTTTAAAATATGGTCAGATCACCATCTAAGTTAAAACTGCAAACAAACACAATCTATAGTAAGTAATAACACACAGATCATTGCATTATTCTTCTCCATATTAAATGCATCATTCACACATTCACTAAAACTATCTAGAAATGGTGATGATTTAGTTCTATGGCTATTTCCCCTGGAAGTGGGTGTCCAGCAAAAATAACTCCAAAGAGATACAATGCAGAATGCTCTATGAGGAAAAAAAAACCCCAGAGTTACACCTTAAGTCTTGAAGGAATCACTGGAGTTGATTTTGATGAGTCTACTGTACACACGTCATGGAGCATGGTGTCCATGGCAGGACTCCACTGAATAAGCTACTGCTGTCAGAGGGGAAGAAAAATAAAGAAATAAATTGAATTGCTGCCTTGTGCTTGTATGCCTCTGCCAACCAGTCCAGCTGCATTTAATTAGTGTGTGAATTTAGGTAATAGCTAAAAACATGTCCACTCACAGTGACCTCTGACCACCAAATTCTAATCAGTTCATCCTTGAGTCCATGTGAATGTTTGTGTTACATGTAATGAAATTCTCTCCAGGAGTTCCTGGAATATTGCATTAAGAAGAATGTGAGGTCCTTGGTGACCTTGACCTTAGACCATCAAAATCTGCAATCACTGAGGGGAAAATTAAGTTTATCAAGATATCTTACACGATTAATGTCAGGTTGGCTGTGCACCAGCTGAAACTTAGTAAAAGTTGGGTGATGCAGTAGGATGATGACCATGAACATCAGGTAAATCTACCACAGAATGCTTTAACCCACTGAGATGCTGTCAAAAGTTATTTCTGCCAAAGGAGGTTCGACCAACTAGGGTCCATTTTTTCCATGAGCACTGCAAATATTTAATGGGTGTCCATAAAGACACAGAAGATTATAATTGGTTGAGTGTTATAAGTTAAGCACAGTATTACTATCTCACACTTTATGACCTATAAATGCAAAAGAGCAGGTGATTCTAACAGGTTCACATGCTTTTTCTTGCCACCGTATCTCTTTATCTTTTTTGACACTCTTTGCCTCAGCAATGTCTCTCCTTCTCTCTATTACACTTAATGACTGCAGGCAGCACACATCCAACACACCACACTGACAGACGTGGGGGTACAGTAGCCAGATGTGCTGAGTGTGGTGAAACTGCTGCTTTTTTGGAGAATTAATGTGGAAAAACACAAAGGCCAGCCCCAGTCTAAGAAAGTGAATATAATACAGTTAAATATTCATATAATAAAAAGCATGTCATTCAGTCACCTTGCACTGTGCTCTTTGATTAAAACTTGATCTCAGGGTAATTGTGAATGCCTGCAATCAGTCTATTAAATGGAGCATTTGATCAGATCACTTAAGAATCTATTTAGTTAAAAAAAAAGTTAGAAGCGCTCTCATGGTTTACTCAACAGTCACAAGATTGTAATGTAGCTTTGTAAGACACATAATCAGTTCACGTTTTGTTCTCTGCACTTAGTTTTATACCTCTGATTGTAATAATTATGATAAATAGGTACCATAGGTTAGCAATGCAGGTATATGCATTCTACTTACAATGATTCACATCAAGCATTTTTAAACATCTTTAACATCTTCAACACTGAGTCCAATTCACTGAACAGCCGGGTGCTCACCTGTAAGTCTGTTTTCAATCAGGTCCTCTTTTGTCTCCACAATGATTTGAGGCAGTTGAGACAAAGGGACACACACATCTGTAGCGTAGGCCTACACACACACACACACACACACACACACACACACACACACACACACACACACACAAACAGGTCACAGAGTTGGAACAGCATCAAGTGGTTATGTTTTGCAATAACTAGGATTTAAATGAATAATAAAATGAGGTTGTTCGCAGGTCTACTGAATTATTGACTATATGAACAGATGGAGGGCTCCCTGTCTGTTGTGGTGGTCAATAAGACAGGAGTGCCACAGAGGACTATTCTGTCCCCATTTCAGTTCACTCCACACACCTCAGACTTCAGACCCAGTATAAGTCTTAATCTTGCCACCTGCAGGAGTTCTCTGATGATTCTGTAACGGGGTGGGGGTGCATTAAAGATGGGCAGGAGTTGGGAGTACAGGGAACTGGTGGCTTACTTTGTGGAGTGGAGCAGCAGGAATCACTTGCTCCTAAATGTGGACAAGACCAAGGAGATGGTGGTTGACCTTAGGAGGAAGAGTACTACAACTGAACCCATTCACATGATGGATTAAAAGGTTGGAGTTGTGGAGCACTGACACTGTGTACAAGACAGGGATGAGCAGACTCTACTTTCTGTTGTGGGAACAGCATCTGCGCAAGAGATGCCAGTGGGATCAATAAACTGATTGACAAGGCCAGGACCATCATTGGTCAGAATCTGGAGATGTTTAAGGTCACTGAGCAAACTGTTCTCCATCATGGACAATGAATCTCATCCCCTCCACAACACACTGCAGAGACAGCAGAGCTAATACTAATACTTACTCAGCTCCTCTGTCACAAAGAAGGTTTCAAGATATCATTCCTACCACTCAACCTAACACCGCACAATAGCTCATCTTTGTAAGACAAGTACTAGCATTGGTGCTTGGATATAAAACTCTTACTGCATTTATTATAAACAATCAACTTTCTTTACCTTGCAGCCAGGTCTGAGAGCGAGAGCAGCATACCAGGCATCATGACGAGCTTTCCACAATCGGTTCCTTGTTTCTGCATCTTGAGCCCACTGAAAATCTGAACCTCTGTTACTCTGAGTGATGTCCTCTATACAAACACAGACCAACATGTTTTTATAATTGTGCCTGTATAATTTTCACTAAGTCATTGTTAAACTCCCATGTCTACATTGCCATTGCTAGTGCTATGTTTATAGACCAGCTCATTTTACCTTGCACTGCATCTATTTCAAGTAGGCTATAAAGTACTTTTCTTGGTAAGCTAGTGAGATAATAAGGTAGGGAATGTTAGCAGGGATGTTTATTTTGTAGTTGTATTAGAGAGTAAGTGGATTTTATTAATGAGAAACAGACAAAGTCTGAGGACAGGCCAACAACCTCATGAGACTGTTATGGTGATTACATACCACTTACCTTATGTCTTAAGGAGAGTTAGATGCCACATTCAAAGATGGCACCCTATTCGCTCGCTCTGCAGATATGTTGAAAAATGTCCACCACATTTCTGCAGGCTTTCTCACACTTTTGCATTTTTGGGTACATGGAACATGTGCACTGGCACGCCCCTCAAGCCAGTTTAGAGCAAGCAGAGACAGAGACTTTCTCTGGCCAACTTCATATTGGCTACCCACACACATGCATGTGATGAAATGACACATATGGGTCTTAAACTTTCTAAATGTTATCTGACCCATTGGATCAAATGATGAATGAATTCTGATAATTTGAGAGTGTTTTTGATGTGCTTTTTGGGCCATGGTGCAACATATATACCATGCATGATGGTGCACTTCAGTGGAAGTTATTATTGGTCCCACCACTACTTTCTCTTCCACAAGTCAAATGCTCGGTACGAAAGGGGTATTTTTGACCTCTTTGTGGCACTCATGAGCGATGGATATGGCAGAACTTTGAGGGCGCAGTTATTAAAACGCTGCATACTTTGTGATGATGTAAGTGTGTGATTGGTCTTACTACTTCTTTGAACAGAAGTAAAATAGCTGAGGTGACTTTGGTCGCCCGTTTTAATTTGGGTGACTGAGCTGCTTCCTTCCATTGAGCACAAAAAGGTTAGAACATGCAAACTGTACATTTTTGTACACTCACTCACCAGTTGTGTTGACTTGTTCCTTGAGGCTTTGCTCAGAGCCATGGAACTCCAGGAACAGAGTCGGGGTCACAGGGTAGGAGAGACAACTGAACCTGTTGCATGCATCAATCATCACATCATCCAGAAACTCTGGATAATACACACACATTCACACAGTCAGAGCATATGGAGCGAAGACAAATATTAGTTTGATGTATCTAAACAGGTCATTCTTCTGTCTTTTGTCAACTTTTGCTTAATGGTCGTTAAACATCATCTTTCCTCCCTCTCTCTCTTTCTGTGGCTGTTTTACCTTTCATTAAGGCTATGACAACAGCTTCTTGCTGGACTGTTTCCATTAACGTGGCTAACATTTTTCACACAGTGTGTATTCTTTGTGGCATGGAAACATTCCTTCCATTCTGGTCCATTCTGACATTGTTGCATCACATAATTTCTGCAGATTTGTCAGCTGCCCATTCATGCTGCAAATCTCCCATTCTACCACATCCTGAAGATTTTCTGTTGGATTCAGATTTGGTGACTGGGGAGGCTACTGAAGTACACTGAACTCATTATCATGTTCATGAAACCAATGTAGAGAGAGCTTTTGCTTTGCATCATCATGTTGGAAATAGTCATTAGTAAATGAGAAAATTGGGACCATCAAGCAATACACATGGTCAGCAACATTCAGATGGCTGTGGCATTCAAATTATCACTGCTTGGTACTGAGGTGCCAAAAGTGTGCCAAGAAAACATTCCCCACACAATTAATCCAATCCATGGATACGACCTCAGCAGAAACTGAGATTCATCAGACCAGTCCAGTCTTCAGCTATCTAGTTTTGGCAATCCTGTACCTACTGCAGCTTCAGATTTATTTTCTTGGCTGACAGGAGAACCCGACACAGTCTGGGCATTCTGAGATACTTTCTCTACAATCAGTTTTTCAGCTGCTGTTGCTTTGCTTCAAGCAGCCTGTGTGAGAAACATTCTTCTCACTGGCTCATGCATATCTGATTTTCTTCTGCCACAATTTGTCTCTTCAGCGGGAGTTAGAATGACTAATAAGTCACAAGCTTCATATACAATGATCAGCCATAACATTAAAACCACTGACAGGTGAAGTGAATAACACTGATCATTTCGTCACAATACAATGTTCCCTTGGTCCTGACATTCATCTGGATATTACTTTGACACGTACCACCCACCTAAACGTTGTTGCAGACCAAGCACAACCCCCATGGCAACAACACTCTCCCAGCAGGACAATGCTTGCAGCACACCACAAAAACTGCTCAGAAATGTCTGGGGGAACATGACAAAGAGCCCAAGGTGTTGACTGGGCTTCCAAACTCTCCAGATCCCAATCTGATCCAGCATCTGTGGGACCTGCTTAATATTGTATAGGCCACCAAAACAGCTCTGACCTGTTGGGGCATGGACACAAGATGTCTAGGGGTGTCTGGGGGGTGGGTGTCTGGCACCAGGACATTTGCAGAGGATTGTTTGGATCCTGTGGGTTGTGGGGTGGGGCCTGCTTGGTCTATAGCAATGTTTAGGTGGGTGATACGTGTCAAAGCAACATCTAGATGAATGAAGGACCCATGGTTCCTCAACAGAACATTGTGTTATAACAAGATGATGAATGTTATTCACTTCAGCTGTCAGTGGTTTTAATGTTGTGGCTGATCAGTGTATGCCATAATTCATTTGATAAGTCTGTTTCCATTATTGCGATTTGTCATATTTTCTTTTAATCAAAACTGCAAATTTTCCATTTAAGCCAGGCAGAAAAGCATTTTTCGATATTCAGGTATTTCAGATTTTTTTCAGTGCAAAAATGCAAAAATGTTTATAAAAATAGGTGGATGTAAATGCTGTATTATCAACATCATGACTTTGAAAAATATCTTCCTTTTCTGACAGTTTTTATCAGACCAAACCATTGAGCATATCATAATATATCTCTGTTATGTACAGTAGGCCTACATGCTATATGCTTGCTGTTAATGGCATTACTTCTCCAAGCCCCTGAATGTGTATTCTTATACCTCTGTTTTTAACTGTAATACTGTATGGTTGATCCTATTTGATGTTGTGGCAGAAAATAAAATATGACCAACAAAATATCTAGTGTTCCTTTCTCCTTTGTTCACATTGTTCACATTGATCAGTAAAATATACTGCAATATATTGACTGTCATGTAGAAACAGTGCAGTTATCAGCTGTATGGAGTTTAGACCTGTCTCCTAACCAATGCGAGCGATGGGTACTCCAGCCTGTAGGATCTGCACTGTGCTGTCTACAGCATCCTGGACAGAGGGAAAAGAGCAGACGGCTGACACCATGGCCTCTGGGATGCCGTACAGGCGCAATGTCGTCTTAGTGATGATCCCCAGGGTCCCCTCTGAACCCACAAACAGGTTTGTCAGGTTGTAGCCTGCTGAAGTCTTCCTAACGATTGATTATAAGAATGATAGGCAGGGAAGACATGAATAAGACACTTACAGCTGCATTAGACAATGTTACATATATGTAGCTTGAAACTCAGTATGTGCACCTCTGTTTTACACGTGTGTGTCCAAAAAATTCTGAAACATATCCGTAAACAGTAAAGGTAGCTGAGTTACCTGGGACGTCGGCCCTTCCCAGCTGTGTGTATGATGGTCCCATCAGACAGTACCACCTCCAGGTTTACAACATTTTCCCTCATAGTTCCATAACGCACTGCATTAGTACCAGATGCACTAGTGGCAGCCATTCCACACAGAGATGCATCAGCTCCAGGATCTGAAATGGAAACAACATGTTAGTAATGTTTCCTAAAATAACTTTAGTAAAATAAAGAAAATAAACAGTACTGTGCAAAAGTTTTAGGCACTAAAGGTAAAGTGAGGATGCTGTCAAAAATAATCCATCCAATCCAACAATCCATACCCTTCCCCCCTCTTCCATTTGCCTTTAAAACAGCTCCAGTTCTCCTCAGTACACCTGTACTCAGGTAGTTTGTTCCAGCATGTTAGAGAAGTTGCCTCAGTGTCTCTGTGTCTTCATGTAATCTCAGACTGACTCTGTGATGTTGAGATCAGGCTCTGTGGGGGTCAGACCATCTGCTGCAGGACTCCTTGTTCTTTAAGATGCTGACTGTGTGATTGGACTCATAGTCCTGCTGCAGATTTAATCTGGGACTGATCAGACACCCTGATGGTACTGATGAAGGATAAGAGTAAGAACATCTTTTGCACAGTACTGTATCTAATGCAATCCTGTAACACTGACATTGGTGTAACCTTATCTAAACAGTGATAGAACTAATAACACACACACACACACACACACTAGAAGTTGTTAGGATCTCTTAGCCAATATCACCACCTGCTGGAAATGTGAATTTAAACTACTTTACTGTCAGCCAAAAACTGGTTCAAAAGGTTGTTTTAGATAACATTTCTAAAAACATTTTTCTATGTCACCACCTGTATAAAATTATCTGTGTCAGTGTCAGCTTACTGATATCACTCATACCAACCAGTGGAAAACAAATCTGAAATTACTGACTTTGACAGCTCTGCAAGATGAAAAAATCTTGAGGAAGAAGGACTATTTCACATACATCCCTGGTGTATGCCTGAATGGAAAAGATTTATCTTGTAAAATGCTTTTTAAGTGACTGACCAACAGGGAAATGGAAAAGTGAAAGATACCCACATGCTGGATTGATGCTGCTGGCATACATGACTGACCAGGTTAGACTGAAACTATTGCATGGCACAGCCTGGACATTAGGGAGTACACAAGGTTGATAAAATTCTATGCCGAACAAAAGATGAAAGTCATTTCTTTTCGTTTCATTCATTCAGCCTGACATGTTCATGGTAACTGATTCCTTGTTGGATTATTTTATTTACAAGAACACAGTATCAACATTGCTGTTTCTTAATATTAGTTGTTCTAACCTGCCTCACCCACAGCTGACTCGACACCTTCTGAAAGCTGCACCAATCACACAGATAAGATCAGCAGTACCACAGATGCATATTATTTTCCACCATTACTCCACCAGACATAAACCTCTCATCTTATGACCAAAAGGTGGTGGCCATCAGTGGCCAATTCTCTGAACCACTCATCCATTCTCTCCCAGTTAAAGGCACATCACTCTCCTTGATCAGCCCTCTCTCCGAGCAGTACACCGACAAGCCAAACATACAGCAATCCCTCTCTGCTCTCATGTCCTTGTTTACCTCATGTCCCTCACTCAACCCTGAGTGCAAGACTCCAGCATAACATGGAGCAATCCTACTACATGTCCTCTGTTTCCCAAGGGGAAAATGGCACATCACTTCTCTCATTCATCCCTCTCACTGAGAACATAATGTCTGAACTTCTGACTGACTCATAACTGTCCTATTACAGTTCATTAATGTGCGCTGGATCCCATTCCCACCAACCTCCTCCAAGCCTCATCTCCATCCATCTCTATCTTGAAGAATCTCTTAGAGACTCAGACCTCAGGTAAAAAGTTAAAAAGTGATGGGAACCTATGGTCAAAAAACACTGGGAGACAGGAACGAAAGCATGCAGAAACACGAGTGAACTGAACACACAAACTGACAAAGAATGAAGGGAATTAAGAGAGACTAAATACACAAGGAAAGCAAAGGTAACTGGGAGCAGGTAAAACTAACTGTGGCAGGGCAGGCAATCAGAAAGGTGGGAAACATACAAAGGCAGGAAGCAAGACAACCTATACACACGGTAAATAATTTAAAAATAAAAATAACATTTCAAAATAAACCACAAAAGAACAATAATAATAATAATAATAATAATAATACACATAGTGACCAGATCATGACATACGGTATGTTTCTGCCACTGCCCACATCCATAAAAGTGGAGTCCACAGCCTCTCTCCAGCACTATCCCATGGAGGCTCCGGGGTTACTGTGTACTAGACTTCCAGTGTACACGATAAAGGAACTGAGAATTTGGCTCTTCTCACTGCAGCCTCAGTTTCCCCATCATCTACCTGCTACTGGCAGCCTAATGGCATCAGGCAATCATTCCATGCACCTCTTCCTTTTACCTTTCAGCCCCCTTTAAACCCAACCATCCTCTCTCCCCTCTGTCTTTACATTGTCTACATATTCCATCAACACGTCTGCACTCACCTACCCTACTACTATCATCTTCATATCAATTTGTCATATCTATCAGTTTACCTGTTACACTGTTTAACTCTGATCTCTGTCTGTTAAAGTTATTGTCTACACCACACCTGTGTCATATTTCACCAAAAAAATTGAACATCCAAAAATATCACATATAATAATGTCTCACCTCTCTAACCATGCCAAACAAATCAGAAGATGAGCAACACAACTGTTAAAAGAAAATCTGAAATTAAATTTCATGTTTTACAGCCTGCAAAATTCTACATTTCAGTCATACCTTTTCATCAAAAATGTATCAAAAGACCTGTTGTATTCCAGCCTGTGGATACACTTTCACATTCACATGACCCCGTAGCTCCAAATACTGTCAACTAACCAGTATTATACAAGTCTGTGCTGTTTGTTTCCCTGCAGTGCACACAGCAGCAGATAGCAGTGGAGAGCAACAGTGAGTTTGGTATTTAACGGTGTTTTTGATTTTGTTTACATGGTTTGTTGTTATGTGGATGTGATGAATCGCAGTGAATCGCAGGAGGACTGGGAGGAGGACTTGTAGTGGCAATATGACTGTTCAGAGTGAGATCTGAAAGAATCTCGTTCTATTGCCTTTGTGAAGGGCCTTATTCAGACTGAATCATGTCTTAAAATAGTTTTAACAGTACCTAACTCTATGGCCATTTAGTTTATTTGTGGCTATTCGGATCGAATAATTTTGTGAGAAAATTGTTTTATGGCTGAGCTACTGAAATGTACAGTGAAAGGTGAGGAACAGTGTGACTGACCAACGGGAAACCACAGGCCGGTGTCCCGCAGGTAGGCATTAAGGGCCTTCCGAGTCACACCAGGCTCCACTGTCACGTCAAAGTCTTCCTGGTGGAGATCCAGAATCTGATCCATGTTCCTCAGACTGAAGCACACACCTCCCTAAGGGCAGAGGAGAGAAACGTGTACACATACAGTACGTGCATACTTATAATGTGTTTTTCAATTGTCCACATCAAAGTTCTGTGTTCTTCTTCTGTTTATTTGAAATAATCACACTCACTGTCATTAGGAACGTTTTAAAGGCTGAAATTTTCAGTTCAGCAAAAGTAGTCTATATATTATTCTCAGTTTGCTTTCTCAGTGAAATCCAAGCCTCTGACTGATATTAGCTCATTTCACCTCAAAGCCAAGAATAAAAATACACATAATACTATATTGTTATTACTGCCTTTACTTCCAAAGTATAATTGCACAAATATCCAGTCACTGATACACACATACACACACACGCATGGGCCCGATTTCTCTCACCTCGACAGCACTGACCCCTCCTTCCAGGCCAGTCCCGGTGCCAAAAGGGATGATGGGAAGGCGGTGCTGGTGGCAGACCTTGGTCAGGGCACTGACCTCCTCCACACAATGAGGAAACACCACCACATCTGGGGGACAACATCTGGACAGAAGAAATACAATGCTCCCACTCACCATTTTCCATATATTAAACAGTGCTCTTTTAAAGTCATGCATTTACAACAAAATCATTAGTCTCAAACAACCAACACTACTGGTGCCATGAAGACCCAGGTGAGAAAATGTCTGTGTACAAATCACCTCTGCCAGCAGACCAAAAGCAGACGTGATAAAATGATCAGGTCCACAAGTGCACAGATTCATAGATGAATCCTTTTAGTTCTTTTGAACCAATGGGTTGAAATAAACAATGAATGAAACAACAATGTGTAATGTTAAAGAAGTCACTCGCAAAGACAGACCCACTAAAATCTATCTTCTCACTCAAGTTTCACTTAGCACCACAGAGCTTTATTAGCCTCACAAAAAACGCTCTGACAAACTCTAGGTGCATTACAAGCAACAAACAGAGAAAGATATCAGCTAGCTGGTGAATATAATAAGGGCGTTGAAAATAATTGTTTCTACAATGCGTCATGGTGCAGATGAGGATGATTCTGCATCAATGCAGAGACACATCATAATCAATTACAGCCTCCTGATGTTTCTTACGATTTTCCAGCCTCGGCTGGAAGCTAGAAGCTGAAGCTAGACTTTAGAAGTATTCTTTTTTTTAAGTATTATTTTGGGCTTTTTTGCCTTTATTTATAGGACAGTGAGAGAGAGACAGGAAACAGGGAGAGAGAGAGTGGGGGAATGACATGCAGTAAAGGTCCGGCCGGATCAGGAGTCGAACCGGGGTCCGCCTGCTCAGAACACTAGGGACCACATGGTACACGCCCTAACCATGAGGGAGATCCCAGAAGCATTCATTTTTAAGATGGAACAATTTCACACACAAATATAGGAAGGCTAGACCTATAAACTTTATTTATTTTGGTTTGTAATGAAAAGAAGTGCAGTAATATAGAAAAATTGGGGATGCAACGCATTGTGATGCATTTTGATATTGAATCGTTGACAGGATAATCATAATCGAATTGAATCATGAGATCAGTAAAGATGCACAGCATTAGAATATAGTAGAACATTTACCAGCTAAAGACCCTGCTATCTTTCTGAGGAGCTAGTGAAAACCACATGAGAGTCAAAAGGAGAGTTTATGTCATACTTATATTTGTCAAAACTCCACATGAATGCTAATGTTGCCCTGTATCTACTGGATGTGTAAATGAACAACCGTGACTGCTGACTTGTTTGCTATGACAACTTTTTAAGATGATAATACATCATTTTGAGTTTTCAGGTTGTTCTGCTGTTGACCAGGTTCTAAGGACATCTAATATAACCACCACAGTGTGCACTGTGTACATCCTGAAGCTCAGGTGCTACAGTGGCACACCAGTCTTGTTTAAATGCATCTATATATGTATGTGCTGTGTTTTGAACTTAGGTCTTGTCATGTTTGTTCTTCAACCATTAGTACCATTTCCTTTTTGTATAATGTCACACAAATTGTTATTTATGGTAAACACAATTATCATGCAATGTCTCAAGTGAGTGAAACAGACTAACCTGTGTACAGACTCATCTTTGCCATGCTGCTCTCTGACAGCTTCACCCAATGAGACACTGTCCTCACCACATATAGACCTGAATGCAGAGAGCACACTGTCCAGAGTAGCACTCTGTACAGACATGCAGAGACACACACACGCACACACACAAACACACACACACACACAGTGAAGAACATTGAGTCATCACTGGAGAGTGGGGAGTAGAAGATAAAATGTAAAATTATACATTTAAATTGCAAACTGCCAGTGAAATGCTGTTCTTTTAGAGTGAACATGTTGAACTCCACTCAAAACAGTCAATTTAACATGTATCTAATATGACATACATTAGTGTGATGACAGGAGAAATAGAAATAATTTGGTTAATATAAAAAATATCATTTTCCAATCACATCAAATTGTAACTTAAATAAAATTTAATTACATTAATTACATTAATCTCAACCATACAGTTAAACACAAGAATGCAGTGATACTGGGCCTTTACTATACCAGTGAAGTACATTAATAGTATGTGTGAACAAAAATATTTTTACTTGGTATGCAATACTCAGTGCAAAGTGTTTTAGGTTACAGTCAGTGAAGGCATCACTTTGAGGATGCAGCAGCAGCCAAGAGGCGGGTTGAGGAAGCTGAATATATGTGAATTAACACAGACAGCTCCACATCACACCCTGTAGTTTATGACACTAAACATGAGACATGGGCATTATAAGCACAATGCTTACTGCATTGGACCCCACATACTTTAATACAAAAATATATAGCTGCTGAAGCAGCCTTTGTTCTGTGTTGAACATGCTATCCATGTGTGTGCCCCATTGTCATCTCCCTATTTTCAGTTACTGTATTTTATACTGCAAAACATTTCACTCTTGGAAACACTCAAACATTCAGCTAGAACGTGAGACTGTTAATCTTACCTCTCTCTATGGCAGGATTAACCAGGTCTACTACCCATTCTTCTATATGCTCTAAATTGATATTGTCTAAATTTTCCGTAACTGTCCTAGCCTAGTTACCTATTGGCACAAGGTCATGGAAAAGATCAGCAACAGCTTGGGTACTGGTGTTGGTTTTAACCCTGCTCTATGCCTCCTAAATAGCCAAACAGAAAATGAGAGAATAGGAGGAAGAAGGTTCAGTGGCTAAAGGTTACTCTCACTACAACTAAGAAGGCCATACTGAGGCACGGGACAGGGTGGAACTACTCTACCAACAACTTGTGAGCAAGTGATGAAAATAAGTGAGAAAATGAGCAATAACATCCAAGTCTTTTTAATAATGTTTATTTAAAAGGACTGCTGTTGTTGGTGTTGTACTTTAGTATACCATTATGGCTGCAGAGATGATCAAGTTATTGACTCAACAATTAATGATATAGTTAGGTCCATAAATAAAAAGGTACTCTGTGTTTTATTTTGACAACATATACATACATGTTTGCATTCAGTGTTACTCTCCAAAATACAATGTGTATATATATATGTATATATATATATATATATATATATATATATATATAATATATATATATATATATATATATATATATACGGTATGGCCATGAATGTGTGTGTGTACATACATACACACACACACACACACACACACACACACATTTATGGCCATACCGTACAGCCAACATACGGCATGTGGCATTCAGCTATCGTCCGCCTTTCAACCATTGATCTCAACTTTTTAAAATCATTCATAATATCGCTAACATAGTCGAAAAACGTGACATCTTATTACTGAAATGAAACGCACTTACTCTGGCAGAGTGGTGTGATTTTATGTTGCAACACTGCAGTAAGCCGTGCCGACGAGACCACAGTCGTCGACTCAGTATCAAGCCAAGCACCATCTTTTATTTTGATCACCGATTGCAAAATCTCGCCAGGGCAAATATATGACTTCCGGTAAATTCTTTTCAGAGTAAAAACAAAACCACTGAAATTTTTAAAGCATATTAACCACAGTTACTCAGAAACACGTTTATATTTTTAAATTATTGTTTAGAATTAAGTGTTTATCTTTATATTTATCTTTATATATTTCTTCTTCTTCATCTTAAATTTTATTGCACCTGTTAATGTTGTTTTTTGGGTTACTGCATTAAGAGTCATTAGATGACTCAGCTTACTGTCAGAGGTTTACAGTGAACTCACACTGTGACATATGCAATGTACATAGGTGTGATGTGCTGACGTGAAACTTTCAGAGTGTATATGTGCTCTGAAGGTACTATGAGATGCTATGCTACTCTATCATGTAGGGAAACAAACCAAACTAAAAAGGACATACCACAAAGAAACTAGCACGAGTGGCAGTGATGATTCACCACACCAGTTGTTCAGCTAACAAGCCACTGAAGGTATCAGCTGAAGGCAGCACAGTGGTTAGCACTGTCGCCTCACAGCAAGAAGATTCCAGGTGTGTGTGTGGAGTTTGCATGTTCTCCCTGTGCCTGTGCAGGTTCTCTCCAGGTACTCTGGCTTCCTCCCACAGTCCAATGACATGCAAGTTGTGAATGTGAGTGTGAAGGGTTGTATGTCTCTATATGTCAGCCCTATGATAGACTAGCCATCTGTCCAGGTGTACCCCACCTATTGCCCAGTGTCAGCTGGTATTGGTTCCAGCCAACTTAAGGATAAATGGGATAGATGGATGGGTTAATGGGTTAGTGGTGGTGATGCTTCACAAGTGAGAAGAAAACTGGTCCCCAGCTGAATATGCTTTCAGGTACAGGGCAGGTTCTCTGCCAGAGGACACACTAATATTGATAGGTGTTTGGTAATGGGAAGAATTTCATCTTCTGTTATTAGTGCTGTTAATGTAACTACCTCTATTATTTTACTAGACAGTCTGAACGTGAAATCAAAGTAGATTTGGGTGCATGTGTGTTTCCAATGACAGAGCTCATGCTTTTATCTTGAAGTCCACCATACATTTTCCCGGTCTTCATGCTAACGCTGGCGACCTTGACGGATCTTGGAGAGCATGGAGGGTGGCGCTGCAGGTCAAAGAAAGAAGAAGTCAAAGTGGGTTCAATGTGAGTTTAAAGAAGTAACAGGTGTAGCTGACGGCTTCTTTTCATCATCTGAGACTCTGTTCTTGCATTATTAATTAAGTCGTAAAGTAAGTTAATTCACTGTTACGCCTTCCAAATTTAGCTTAACTGACTGTATAACTGTATTTCTTACGGAATCGTTCTGCGAGGCTTTATGCCTATTGTCCTTACATGTTCCTGTTAGCATTGCTAGGTTAGCAGTTCAAGGTGTATAAAGCTGTAGCTGTCACAGGTTAGTCACAGTCAACATGGGCAGAGCGTCAGAGTCAGAGTCTGTCACTGTGCTCCTCAGCTCTAATGGACGTCACACAGTACCATTCCAAACCTTTATGAAGCACCAAAATCAGCTCTTAAAGCTCGCCATTACATTCAAGTTTACAATTATTTTAACTGAAACATTAGCAATGACACCTAACCATCTAATCTACCGACATGCACCGCGAATCGACTTGTGAACCAGGTTCACCTGCGTTAATTACCGTAAAGAATGTGTCGATCTTACCGTAATGAACTTACCATATGCCAAAGATAGTATGTGTTAACAAAAGCAAGGAAACCTTTAACTACCAAAACGGGAACGTAGTCTGGTTTGCTCCCACTCACCACACATTAGATGAAGTCAGGGAACAAATACGTCTGTTCGTTTAGATGTTAGCCTTTGTAAACATGTAACAACTCCTGAAACAGCTGTATTCCCTATGTGTTCCCTATGAGAGGCCATGTACCCTGTGGACTTTCCAGATGTGGATGAGACTGACCTGACATTAGCATCTGAACAGTATGTCTCTTCTTTGGGGTCAAGGCTTGGTGGTAATGAGTGGTTCACATTATCACAGACATCAAAGGTAAGTAAGTATTTTTTTGTAACTCTGCTTTCTCCTGATGGTGCTGGTTTTTACTGTCTCCAAATGAGTATAGACAAGAATATCCACAAAATTCACCTTTTAATCAGTTCTTAATTTAACTGTTATTAACAAATGGGAGTATAGTGGAGTAGACTCATCTGCAAATTCTTGACAATGTTTTTGTGGAGGAAAATATTTTGTCTCCTGAAATGTTAGAAACACTTTGTTTGACAAGTAAAAGTGTGTTTGTGGCTACACTGGTTTCCTCAAGGCAGTGTGAATAAAATGAATGAAGTTGTTTTCCTGTCTGGTCAGGTGGAGGTAACAGCAAACAATGTAAGGTTGTTGCAGCTGTTTGAAGATGAGCAATCTAACTGTGCAGTGGTGGCACTTCACCCTCCTGATGATCCAACACAAGGTTTAGAACTGTATACTGTATACACACACAAAGACATACCCTCTTTAGGAATTTTATTAGGAATACCTTAGCACCTGATTATTAGCACAGTTATCCAGCAGTGCAATGCATTAAATTATTCTGATACATATCAGATGATGTTCACATAAAAAATCAGAATGGGGAAAAATAGGCTCTCATTGACTTTGACCGTGGTATAATTGTTGTTGCAAGATGGGCTGGTATTTCTGAAACTAATAATCTCAACGGATTTTCACACAACATTCTCCAGAGTTTACTCAGAATCACACAGACGGAAATGCTTTGTTGATGAGGGCGCTCAGGGGAGAATGGCCAAACTGGTTCGAGTTGACAGATATGGTGACTCAGTTAACCACCCTTTGCAACTGTGGTGAGCAGAAAAGCATCTCAGAATGCACAACACATCAAAACTTGTGGTGGATGGGCTACAGTTAAGAAATCTGAGGCTGCAGAGGGCACAGGCTCACCAAAAACCGGACAGCTGTAAACTGGGAAAACGTAACCTGAGCTTATGAATCTGGATTTCTGCTGATGCTGAAGATGGCAAGGTCAGATTTTGGCATCAACAGCATATGCCATATGTTAACCAGTCCAGGCTGCTGGTGTTATGGTGTTGGGAATGTTTTCTCAACACACTGTGGGCTGGCTTTATTGTTTTAACATCTATCTAGCTGACCATGTGCATCCCTTCATGGCCACAATTAACCAATCCAAAAGTTTCTCCAAGTATTAGTATGGTGTTCCTAATAAAGTGCTTAGTGAGTCCTTAGACTAATGCTTTCTCCTCTGCTTTCCAGTGGTGGCTTTAAACCTGCGTGAGCAGTGGTGGTGTGTGGATGACCTTCTGCGAACATCCAACAAATCCAGAAGTGGCTTGGTGTTGGTAACTTTGTACATCTGTTTGCACTAAAAGTGATAAAACAGGTTCTCACACAGGTCTGAACAGTGTGGAAAGGAATAGCATTAGAGGCTAAGCATACAGTGTGAAGTTTGCTTTGATGTAATGAAGTCTTGTTTTGCTGCAGAGACAGCAGATTTCATTCACATTCACCCAGCACCTTCTACAAGCCACACTGTGCCCTAAACAAGGGGAAGGGTTTTCACCCCTCTGATACTTCCAACAGTAAATCCATGCTCATCTAAAACAGATACCCAGTTATGGAACATACACGTTTGTCACCACACACACAAGCATTTCGGTGTAGCAGTCTAATCAACATTCTTTTGTTGGGCTTGTTGGTATGATTCTGGCGATGGCGACTTGGCGTCTTGTTGGACTCATATACTGTATTTTAGTTTGACATGAATCACTGCACATCCTCAAATTATGTATTTTTAAAGCAGTTTATCAACCTAAATTACTATCTTAGAGTTTCAGCTCCCATGACTGTAGGCACATCTTCCTTCTGGAACATGTCTGGGAAACATATGTATTAATTCTGTCATGGGTGGAAGTAGAGCTGTGAGATAGTGGAAGGATGTGAGTTAAATTAAGTCAGAGTTTAGACAGGAGATGATGATGAGTGGAACTCACAGATCTCTACTGAGGAAGAAAAGAAGTGGAAAGGATAGAACAAACATAATGAATGTGGCGATTTGTACATGATCTGCTTGCTGAAACAAATCAACAAATTTATTTGACATAACAAAGAAGTATGTGCCCTTGGAAAAGCTCAGTGCCTGCTAGCCTTGTGCTAAGTTGCACTTCACTTTTGATAGACCTTGTATAGCAGTTTATAACGCACATGATCGCAATCATTTTTTCCTGTTCCTGTATCTCAAAATCACAAGTCAATTATCTTGTTATCTGGGGATAACAGAGTTGCTTTCTCATCACAATGAGTTAATAACAAAAGGCAGTCTTCTTAAGATAACAATGTAACTGTCCCAGTATTTTGAGAAAATGAATGCTGTTATCCTGAGACTGAATTGGATTTCATGTCATTCAATGATAAAACTCTATCTGCAACTTCACAGTGGAATGTATAGTATTTCAGTGATCATGCTGATATTGCTCAGTCTGTATGAAATGTGTGGGATCACATGTCACTTCAGATACATGACGTTTTGTTTTCTAATAAAAACAAGAACAGATTGATTTGAAGATATTAGTTTAGTTTAGGAATACAAGAAGTACATTAATGAATCCCAATGTACCAGCTAACATGTGATTAGCGACATTAATCTGATGGATCTTTTGTTTGTTTTCTTTCTCGCTGGTGAGTTTCTTAAGTCAGTGTGTTGTCCCCAGGTGCAGTCGATTATGGAGAGGATGATTGTGTTCATGCTAAGTCAGGTGATAGAGAGGTCTTCACAGGAGGAGATGATGTTCTCCCTCCATCCCAGCACAGAAAGTTGCAAACTGCTGTGGACGGAGAACCAGGCAGTTGGCTTCTACACTGTCAAACACAAAGGTATGATGGAGGAGGAGAGAGGGAGAGTGGCTGGAGAGAGAGGATGGATTTATTATTATTATTATTATTATTATACATTTTGCCTAATTCAGTTTTCACAGTGGTTGTTCCTCCCTAAACTCAATTAATTGAACACATTAACTTTTTTTAAGCACAAAATGTCACATCCACACAGTAAATAAATGTCCATAAACACATCTCTAGGTGGTTTACATGGGGGAAATTTACAGATTTACAAAATGTGGAGGCAGAATGCTGAAAGAAGAGAAGGTTGTATAATCCAATATTAGAGTCAAAGGACTGTGATCACCAGGAGAAATCTTTTGCCTTTTCACTATGATCAACATGAGATTCTCCTTTCCACATGAATCTGTAAGAAAGCAAAACCAAAGTAATATAAGTTTATCCAAGTTGCAGTCAGTAAATCTTAGTTTTGGGGTCCTGCATTATGCTGTTTGATTTAAACATTATATATTGGTAAATCAGTACCATATAATGGTTATATTACAGTCTACTTAAAACTTCACTAATTGATGTTTGATATTGACAGTGACTATGGATTAAGAGAGGGGTTTGTTGGCTTGGATTTACCACACAACTCTGCATCTTCTTGGTCTATTTTAGCTCATTGATGTAGTTTCACAGCACATTTCCTATTTGGTTCACTTTTAGCTCTATGTCTATCTCTAAACCCATTTCACACTGCCTGTCCAACACCAACTGGCAGACAGAAGTTAGCAGCTAGCTGGTGAGCATAGCAAAGCATTTATCAGGTGAAGACCCAGAAGATAGATTAGATTACATTAGTTACCTAACTGATAGACTGCTAACTGGGTGCAAATATGTTTTTTTGGTTTGTTTTGTGTTAATGCAAAAATTAATAGATTTGGTGGAGTGAAGAGTCAACTGAAAAACTGCTTTCAGTACCTTACAGTAGTATACAGTGGGGTGAGCTACTTATTATGATGAACTGCATGTTTTCCATGCTACAGTATCTCTGCCACTGCATGTGTTTCAGGCAGTCTGTGTGACAGCTGGAGCAGTTACTGTTACCTGCTTCCTGTTCTGGACACAGTGCTGGTGAGGAGGAGCTGGAGGAGGAGAGGCTTTGGCCTTCGGATGCTGGAGGATTTCTGCTCCTCATTCTCCACAGAAGAGTTTCTGGGAGTCAGCTCTCCATTATCATCCAGCATGGTAGAAGGTCAGTTAAGGTCCTGCTATATTCTCCTTTACCCCCCCACAAAATGGATATAAACAGACAGAAATCAATGTGTTCCCATAGACCATTCAATTCAATTTTTCAATTCAATTTTATTTATATAGCGCCATATCACAACAACAGTCATCTCAAGGCACTTTTCATATAGAGCAGGTCTAGACCGTACTCTTTAAAATAGGTATTTACAGAGACACCTCACAAATGATTGGTAATTACATTGGCATACCTCAAGGTTCAACTTTGGCTCTTGTTATTTAATTTGTATTTTAATGACCTACCTAAAGCTTGATCACCTACTGTATCAACTTTAAAAAGTAATCAAAATACCCATCCCTAGTCTGTAAATAGAGATCCAGAGTATAAATTTTCAGGAATGATAATATAGTCACAACTTATGTTCAAAACACAAATTTCAAAAGTTGTGAACAGAATCAAATTCAATTTCACAAATCCTAGACACATTAAGAACAATTTAAATACAGAGGCCTCAGAGTTGTACATCACTGCCACACTTCTCTCACACAAGCTACTGTCTTACCAGCTGTACACAGACAGGTAGGACCACATTTAAGCCAGAAGAAAGACTTAATATTCAGACTTTGAAAACACTGGATAAAAAGTCAAAAGCATAGCATCATTGCCAATATGATTTCTTAAACTGGGACAATGTTTACAGATTTTTTACTTGTGTATAAAATTTTCCGTGGGCTGGCCCCCACTCTGCTCAATGATTTCATTAGACAAAGTCAGAACTCATCTACCAGAGCTACTACCAGAGAGGATTGTTAAATTCAGTCAGCCTGTTTCTATCGAGCAGCACATACCCACCGAACTAAGGAGCAAAACACCCCTCAGCTCTTTCTCCCAATCTATAAAATAGTGGTTACTGGCCAATTAAACATGCTGTCATAATCTGGATTAGTGACTATATCATTGTTTGACCAATTGTCTGTGCTTTTGTATTGATGCGCTTTTGTCTATTCTTATGTGTGTATGTGATTTTTGGATGTTTTGTTTGATGTTTTTTTTTATTTATATGGTTGTTTTCTGTGTGGAGTTTGCATGTTCTCCCTGTGCCTGCTCTCCAGGTACTCTAGCTTCCTCCCACAGTCCAAAGACATGCAGCTTAGGTTAGTTGGTGACTCTAAATTGCCTGTAGGTGTGAATGTGAGTGTGACTGGTTGTTTGCGTATATGTGTTGGCCCTGTGATGGACTGGCAATCCACACAGGGTGGACCCTGTACGGGGCGCCTCTGGCTCAGGAGGGCAGTCGCCCACCAATCAGAAGGCCGGTGGTTCGATTCCTGGCTCCTCCAGTCCGCATGCCAAAGTATCCTTGGGCAAGATACTGAACCCCAAGTTGCCTCCGATGTTTGTCATCGGTGTGTGAATGTGTGTGCCTGTGCTAGAAAGCACTATTGTATAGAACAAGTGCTGTATGAATGTGAGTGTGAATGGGGTGAATGTGATCTGTAGTGTGAAGTGCTTTGAGTGGTCAAAAAGACTAGAAAAGTCCATTTACCATTTACCCCGCCTCTAGCCCAATGACAGCTGGGATAGGCTTCAGCCCCCCTGCGACCCTTAACCGAATAAGCGGTACAGATAATGAATGGTTATGTCATTGTTTTATTGTTTGTAGTGCTTAGGTGCTTTTATCTGTGTTTAGGTGCTTATGTGCATTTTGTATATTTTCTATAGTGTTTTCATGTGCCAGAGACTCTACCCATCTATTAGTTATGCCGCTTTCCTTTCCGTGATCCTTTGAGGGTCACGGGGGGCTGGAACCAATCCCATCTGATATTTGGCGAGAGGCGGGGTACACCCTGAACAGATCGCCAGTCTACCACACTCACATCCAGTTTAGAGTCGCCAGTTAACCTAACCTGCGTGTCTTTGGACTGTGGGAGGAAGCTGGGGTACCCAGGGGAAATACACGCAGGTACAAGGGGAATATGCTGAACAGGGGGTCCAAGCCCTGAACCTTCTTGCTGTGAGCCTGTATGGTTACATCTGTCACATCTACATGATGGACCCAAATGCTTGTGGTAATTAATGTGCTTTGTCCCTTCCTAACTAAAATAAATGTAACCATGAAGCCCATTTATTTCTTTATTTGCTCTCTTATCTAGAGGACCATTTTGTGAATCGAATGCAGAACAAATGTGTGTTCAATCTCTTCTTTATTTTTCAAATGAGCTAACAGCAATTGTTAACACAGTGTGTGTGTGTGTGTGTGTGTGTGTGTGTGTGTGTCTGTCTGTCTGTCTGTCATTTGTGTGTTCAGTGTGCAGGAGGTTTCTGCAGCAGCACAAGGAACATCGGGAGAGACTGTATGAGGTGGAGGCTCCAGGGGGCTGGAATCAACGACGAAACATCTGGCTCAACATCCAGCTAGGCCGCTACTCCCTCAGTACACATAATATTATTTATATTACTGTATATTCTGCGGCTCAGGCCCAGCAGTGTAGGGATGACATATTTTAGGCCAGCCCAGAAGTTAGCATCACCCTGGTTCCCTTGACAAAAAGCCAGTGGGAAATTTCAGAAAATAAGCTCTGTGACAAACAGACAATTATGATAATTACATGTTTTGTTCAGTATGATGATCTTTAGAAACTTTTTTGAAGCCTACATACAATCATCAGAAGTGACAGGCATTTAATGTCCCCAACAACTTCTGTAGTCTCATTTAGCCACTTGTTTTTGACCACCCCTTTTATCGACACATAAATCACATGTGGAGTATTTTCTGACATATTTTATGTTGTAGAATAAAACATGGTGTTAGCCACAGACCTTATTTCAGGCATCAACCCAAAAACCCATTCAAAAACCCCATAGACTTTAGGACAAGGGAGGTGCTAAAATGCTCACTTAAGACTCATTCCTGCAGCACTCTATTCCCTTCTGAAATCTTTGAGTGATAATTGTCAAAAAGGCCAGAGTTAGGGGTGGCACTCATGGCTGTCAGTCAGTACGTGAATGTGCTTGTGGTTACTACTGCTCTTGCACCAAGACTTCAAATAGCTAGTATTAGCTGCTAGAAGACATCACTATGGCTGACTCACATGTTAGCAAGTTCCTGATCCCTGCATTAGCTAAGACAACAAGGATGTAGATGAAGGGCTGGGCAGAGCATAACGGAGTAGGGTGGTTTGTTTTCAACTCTCATGCTAGTGCTAGCTTGATTTCCACAACTTGCATATTGTAACTTTAAGTAAAAGTGAAGTGAAGTGATGTTTGACTTGGCCTGACGTTCATCTCTCTAGGTATTAATGTGGAGAGCAGCCCAACATTAGGAGAAACTGCAGAGAATGAAGCTGACAGCTCATCTCCAAAGGTGATAATCTCAGTTTTTCTCAGCTCATGCTGAAAAAATCCCTCCAAACACTTTATTGCACAGCCACTGGTAAAGTGACTGCTTTATTACTGTTTTTGTCAGTCCGTGTGTGTGTGTGTATATAATTGCACTAAACAATTGAATGTATGGAAGTTGTTAGAAGACATTCCGTTCTCACATTCTCCATCATTACTTGGTACGCTAACTTAAATATCAAGGATAAAAATCACCTGAACTGTATTGTGAAGGTGGCCGGCAAGGTGCTAGGTGCCCCACAGACCCCCCGGCAGCCATCTTTAACCAGCAGGTCCTCTGCAAAGCCAGGTCTATTCTAGACTGCTCAGATCACCCCCTTCACTGTGGGTTTGAAAGTCTTCCCTCACGCAGAAGATTTGGGGTACCCCGGTTCAGGTGCAATATGAGTAAAAACATCTTTGTTCCTTGTGCAATAAACTTGCTAAATTTGCACATGTAATTTTATTTTTATATAAATTGCAACCTTTAACAATTCTTTAATCATTTCCAGCTGGTAGTATTTTAGAGACTGCTTTGTTGTTTCTGCACCTTGCACTCAAGTTGGGCAATATTTATGTATTTACTTAGAATACTTTCGTATGGTGTTGTTCTTTCTGTACTGTGTTGTTGCCTTTTATTGTTGTCACTGCAAACCAAGTTTCCCATCTGGGATAAATGAAGGACTGAACTGAACTGAACAAGGCAATATGGGAAGAGTAGGAAATAACTGAGGTAAAAAAATAAACTTTCTAAACACGAGGAGTTTCTGTGAATCACAGTTCAATGTCCCAGGTGAACTCACAAATCAGACAAGTCAAGTACGTAGGGGATGTGAGTCATAACAGTAATAATGAAGAGTCATTATCAGAGCATTGCACTGGGAATACATATGTAGAAATGAAAGCTGATTATTACCAGTTATTATATTGTCAGACTCAGAATCTCCTCTGATTTGTAGATGCAGACAGAGTGCACCTGACCACCTTGAGCACCTGTAATGTGAACGTCCCACTGGAAATAGGCTCTTCTGAACAAGTTAAATCTTGTAATCCAAGCCAAGGAGGAAGCTCCCCAAGCAGCAAAATGTCCGGATCAGGATGTAGCCCTACGAGCCCACGCCAATGATCTGGACTCTGGACCTTCCACCAGTCCCTAAGCACAAAACAGTTTAAGAAATCCAAGCACTGTCTATCTGCACTGCCTCGCAACGAGAAGCCAGGTGCAGAGGAAACACTAAACATCAGTTAAGCTACAGATAAAAATACAATCATTGTCTCCAACACCAGGAACTGGTGATATGCATTCAGTCGATGTGATAAATGTGGGTGACCTTCATAATGTGTTTATGGAATGAAGTTTACACACCTTTTGAGACTTAAGTAGCACAAATCATACAGTGAACTGTTTTATAATGTAAAATGTTTTGTTCATATTGCTTCCTTTCCCTTGTTTGGACATTGTCACGACCCAGCTCAAAAGCCATGACAAAAGAAGAGAGGGAAATGTAGGGCGAGGACAAATTATAAGAATTTATTTGAAATGATATAGCAAATGAACTCCAAAATAAACTAAGAATGCGTATGAGGTGTGAGTATCAGTAAGTCAGTGGTGAAGGTGCGTGTGTGCACGAGTGCAGTGTGAGAGAGATGTTGGCTGAGTGAACAAAAATTACAAAATGAGCTGGGGAGGAAGAGAGAGAGAGTCCGGCCTGGAAGAGTCCACTTCTTATAGACTGAAAGCATCGGGCCCAGATGCTTCCAACTACTGCAATCAGGTGGACTCCACCCTCCTGGCACCTGCTATTCAAAGGAAAACAAACAGAACGAGGAACCTAGAAACAGAAGAAATACAGTAGACTCACACAACGGCCATAGGGCCATCACAACATCCATATGGAAGACACTGTCTCCTTTTGATTTAAAAACACTACAAACTAGTAGTAAACACATAGAAGGATTTTGAGTATTCTGGCCAGTTGGGACTGTACATCAACTATGGCTGTATGGCTGTATTGACATCTTCATCACCTACAGTACCCAAGCATGAACTGTAATGATAATGAAATCAGTGAAAATAATGGTGGTAACCAAGAGGTAACAGCTAGCATGGCTCTGTCCAAAGACAACAGCACCTACCAACAACTCACTGCTCCAGCACATAACCCAACATAAAGGCATATGTCTTTTTACACTTCAGCTTGTGTACTGATTGATGCAACTAAGTTACCTTAATATTAGAGATGCTGAATCATTTTGATGCTACACTGACTAGCAATAGAATGGTTTCTCTGTTATTCCCACTCTGTGCCCCTTATTGCACACGCAGGTACAATCACCTGCTGTAGTGTGTAACTGAGTGATTGTCAGATCTAAACTGCCAGAGTCAGACCCGAGTTCAAGATTGCGGCCACACTGTAGATCAGTTAAAAATGCTTAGAAAAAAAGCAGTGTAAATGGGCCATATGAAAACCACCTGACTGAGCGCTCTGACCAGGAGCCCAGCAAAATTCATTGGCAGTCGAGGCTGCAGAGACCACCGTTGCTCAGCAAAACTTATATTTTGTCGCTTTAGAGATGTCAGTCTGTTTCCCCCCTGGAATAAGAGAGGAAGTCATCCTCTTATTTAACTCTTGGCGAGAAAGCCAGTATACATATGCATAAGGAGCGCAGTATTTTCATATTACACTCATTTTGTCAGTTTGCTGTTCATGTTTCAGACTTCATTTTCGCATCTCTTGCACAGCTGTCACACGGCGGCACATTCTGTTTGAAAATCGAGCGCACCTTCCCCAGGCGACTGCACGGACAGGAAGTCAGGAAAACAGGAGAAATATCGGAGAGAGGAAAACGTTACAATAGAGTTAATGAAAAATGAGCCGAATTTATCACAACACGTCTTTACAGAACAAGCCAGTACACAATGAGAAATTTGACCGCGAGTGGTCTCCCTCCACATATGAAAGGTAGGGGCCCGAATATTTGTCATTGTAGTCTGGAAGTGACTGGTCTTGTGTCGTTATCTCTTCCCTCCCCGTACAGCTGTTTCCCCGTAGCATTCCCCTCGGTGGTAAGTGTAAAGATAAGGTTAGGTTCAGGGTAACTTAAAGGGAAACATATCGACGAGGAAACAGATTCGACGCTGGTAGCTGATAAGTTACAGTAACTCAGCACACAACACCAAACTCCAGGAAATCAGGAAAACAGTTCCCGTTTCCAGGAATGCATCGCAGTCAGGTCGATTTTACGCAACGGAAGACGATGTTAGTTTGTAAGAAACAGTCATTGTGTGTGTATTCGGCATTCACATGAACCACTAATCAACACGTAATCTCAATAAAACTGAAAATATAGTAGTTCCTGCGCTCCGTCGTGTGTCTGGGTTACAGCAGCAGTAGAACGACCGCTTCAGATTTAAAAGTTGAAAATGTATTTGAATGAGTTCAGTGTTGGTGTCTCACACCTGTCGAAATAAAGAGCTGATCTCGATGTTGAGGTTTGGTTTGTAAGTCCCCATTGTACAGGCCTCCACAAAGAAGCCAGTTACACAGAGTTTGTTTTGCGGAAGAGAATGCACAGTAACAAATGTAAGAAGAATGGTTTTAATACTGGGTATTTTTCTTTCACACAGCGGCCAGGGGGTTCTACTAGAAGGAAAGCTGCTGGATGTTTCCAGACATGCAATCAGTGATGTCAAAAATCAAAAGGTACAGAGGGTAAAATGCAGCCAGGGTCTTACCTGATTCTTGTGAGACACTTCTTTCTCATCAGGAGACTATATCATTCATTTACTTTTACAGCTTGACAAAGAAAATACAAAGCAATATCTAATAATTAATAATCAGTTTAATCAAGACATTTTGCAGAATAATTATTTCCCTAAATTTTATTCCTCTTGTCTTTAACATGTCTGTCACCACCTGCCATTAACAGAACTCTGTAAGCTTTAGCTCCTTTTATGCTTTTAAAGGAGAACCCTCCTCCCCTGTTGTGTCAGAAGGATCTTCACCGCATTACACAAATCCTCATCAGTGTTAGGGTTAAGGTTGTATTTGACAGACTAAGCAGAAATGCAAATAGACAGGACAGATACCTACACTTTGTTTTTGTTGCTTTTCCTCGTCTTTGCAGGTCCGTTTCTATGTGCTGTACATAAAACCCAGCCGCATCCATCAGAGGATGTTTGATGCCAGGGGCAACGAAATTGAACCAAACTTCAGTAACACCAAAAAGGTCAACACTGGCTTCCTCATGTCATCCTACAGTGAGTAGATAACATCAAACACCGGGGTATATTTTGCATATTTCCTTTTCTCCGCAAACTTAACTCCGTTTGGAGTGTTTTTGTCACTGTCTGCCAGCGAAGCAGGGCAATCTCAGCTCCACTGAAATGGAGCTGAGATTGCCCTGCTTGCTGTAAATCATGAAAGTAAAGGGACTTTAAGGCAAAAAGTCAAATCTGTAAAGGGCTGCTGAAGAAGATTGAGGAACACATGAGTTACATTTTACGTTTTGCAGAAGCCCAAAAGTGGTAATTAAAAAAAGGAAAGACAATTAATTAAGACTGATTTATTCAAGACCAAAACCATCCAAAAATTCACAAAAAGAAAGAAATTTCATTACCTACCTGTGTGTGTGTGTGTGTGTGTGTGTGTGTGTGTGTGTGTGTGTGTGTGTGTGTAGCTGAGGAACTCTTGATTCACTCTGTCTTCATTGGCTTAGATGTGCATCTTCTGTCCATACAGGGGTTGAAGCTAAAGGGGAGTCAGACCGTCTGTCTGAGGAGCAGTTGTCAGTGATAGTGAACAAACCCGAGCTGGTGAAAATAACTGACAAGCACCAACCCAGCGGTACCTGGGCCTTCTGGTACCCAGAGTCAGAGATGGACAAAATAGAGCTGGAAACAGGACAGGACGTACGACTTAAGACCACAGGAAACAGTCCTTTCATATGTGAGTCTGGATTACCATGCTGTTTTTTTCCCCAACAGTATTTTCATGTCATTTCAACAACAAAAAAACATGCCATGTTGTTTTTACTACTTAATTACTTCCACACATTTAGAATTGAAAAACATTAAATAGTACATGTACAGCATCCAGTATGTCACATTAAGCCTAAAAAGGGATCATTGTCAGGCAGAACAAGCTCAGAGCTATATGTCCCTAGTTTTGGTTTTCATGGTCCAGCTTGTCCTGGTGCTGACCTATGTGGCAGCGGGGAGTGAATGAAACTGAATGTGAATTTTGTTTTTCTGGTAACAATTTCAGAGGTAACCTCAAGGAGAATGAACAGAGTTTGACCTCTCCAGCCCTCCACACATTTTTGGATTCATTATGACATGATGAGCATTTTGAAATGTTACAGCCATGAGGAAAGTAAGATAAAGCAGTTCAAATGCAGACAAGTTAGTTAGTTTTAGAAACTTGTCATATCTTTGTATGACAAGTGTTAAATGTTTGAAAAACAGATATATTATATTATAACCATGTCATCACATATCTTTGTCTTATATAGAGATCTGACAAATACATGCAAAACAACACAATAATTCTAATCTGTTTTTTGGGTACTTTTGTTTTTTGTGTTATGCTTTAGAAAACAGACTGCTGTAATAAAAATGATAATGATAAACAAAGTTACAAAGTGCTCTACATGGTAGAACCAGGATTAACCAGGTGAAACCACTACACACCCTGGAGAAGGATAGCTTGCACGAAATGGTCGTGTGGCAATTAAAAAGTCAGTTTGGAGCGATGCCCTTCATTTTCATCATAAACCAGGATTAAAACATTTCAGGACTGAATAAAATCAGACAATTAATATAAGACAAAATAAAATGGAATAACAAAAACATGTGATCCCTGCAGCTCTATTTGGCTGGCTTCTTTCTTAAAGTTAACATTTTTGCAATTATTTCAGATGGCATGGCCTAGAGACAGAATAACTTTATTAATTTAACTGATCAAGTCTTCTGCATCTGGCTGTCTTTTGCACTCTGCTTGGACTGTGATGATAGCTGCTTGAGGCTATATTTAGGTGTCCAAGCTGCAAAGCTTCTCATTATTCTCTTTCTCTCTTTCTGTCTTATTTTTCTCTGCAAAAGCGACAGATTGGTTGCAGATTCCACCCACCATTTAAGCACATAAATGTGAAGAGTTCATATCTCACAATTGGCGGCATGGGTTTGTATGAAATGTGAAGGTTAGCATGGTCTAGGGTCATGATGCAGGTCATGCCTCATGGTAAGTGCAGTAAACTCCAACAAGTGAATATTTCTCTAAAATCAAAGATGGACAGACGTATGCATGCAATGTGATGACAGAGGCAAGGATGCTGGCAGCTGCTGATGTCAGGGAAGCTAGCCTGGGCCACAGTACTAGTAGCTCTAGTACTACTCACATTCTGCTTGGACCCCGATCATTCCTGTTTGCAGCTATATTTTATTTTGTTTAATTTTTCACTCGTATGTCTTTGTTTTGTCTGTTGCTTTTTCCTGAAGTACTTTGTGCTGGTTGCTTCTATATAAAACTTACTTCATTACTTTTGGCCTTCCAGTCTCCTTAGCCAAAGTGGACAGCGGCACTGTGACCAAGTGTAACTTTGCTGGAGATGAAAAGGCTGGAGCATCGTGGACAGACAAGATCATGGCCAACAAAACAGACACAGGCAGTGCTCAAAAACCTGGAGGAGAGGGAGAGGGAGCAGAGGAGGATGAATGGGTGAGAACACATACAATATCTGAACAAGCTTATATACGGGGGATCAAGTAAACACACACACAAATATACCACAGTCAACCACTCCAGAGTGCATTGCCACATCAAGTACGGCCTTCCACTGTGTAAACCTTCATTAAATCACCTCAAAATTAAACCAGGCTGCGATATGACCACACAGCTTGATGCTCTGCTGTTTTATGAAGGAGACATCTGCTTACCAGGGCTCATCATGGGCTCTTTTTCATTTATTTTTAGCAAAAGTAGCATCTTATTTTTTATCTTTGAAAGTCACATACTACTTTTGCTAAAAAGGAAGTGCTGATTTTGGTTGGGGTGTTTAATCACAATGAAGTATTCATATTTTAAGCATTAATCTGTTGTTGCAACACATCTGTAAATACATAAATAATCACATGAGTATATATACACATGTTCCAGATGACCAATGACCCTCTCACCCCCCAGTGTAGTATGTGTGTATGTGTGTGTATGCATGTATATACACTCACTGAACACTTTAGCAGGAATACTGTATCGACACTGGGTAACCTCCCTTTGACGTTCGTGTTGACATGAACACATCACATCATTTCAGCAGATTTGTCAGCAGCATTCATGCTGCCAATCTCCAGTTCCACCGCAACCCAAAGGTGTTCTACTGGATTCAGATCTGGTGATTGGGTTGGCCACTTAAGTACACTAAACTCATCATCATGTTCATGAAACAGTTTGAGATGACTTTTGCTTTGTGACATAGTGCATTATCACACTGGAAGTAACCATTAGACAATGGCAAATTGTGGTCATAAAGAGTTGAACATGGTCAGTAACAACACTCAGATTCATACTAACTGGTAAAGGGCCAAAAGTGTGCCAAGAAAACATTCCCCACACCACTACACTGACACTACAAGCCTGGCCTGTTGACAAGGCAGGTTGGGTCTGTGGATTCCTGTTGATGCCAAATTCTGAGCCTACCATCCCTGTGCCTCAGCAGAAATCATGATTCATCAAACAAGGCTATGTTTTCATGTCCTCAGTGGTCAAGTTTTGATCCATCCATTTAAAGTTTTGATGTGTTGTTTATTCTGAAATGCTTCTCTACTCACCACAGTTATAAAGAGTGTTTTTTTTAGTTAGCCTGGCCTTTCTGTCAGCTCTAACCTGACTGGCTGGAAGTGGAAATGCATTGTTAATGACACAGGGTGTTTTCTGTCTGTCTCCCTCAATGTTTTTTGCTTTTCGCAGACTGTTGTACGTGAAAATCCCAGATGATGAGCATTTTCAGAAATACTCAAACCAGCCCATCTGGCACTAACAATTGCGACACAGTCAATGTCATTGAGATTTTTGTTCTGTTTCTGATGAGAACATTAACTGAAGCTGCATCAGTTGTTCAGTGTGTGTCATATGCAGATGATAACTTAGACAACCAAAAACCAAAGAAGCTCACTTCTCCACTTTGTTTCTTTCTCTCAGGATGAGTGAGGAAACCATCTCTCCCGTCAGCCTGAACTCACGGCCCTGCTCCAGCCTCTACGTTGAACTGCTTCAACTTAGCTCCATTCCTGTTTCTCTGTCTTTGGATTGGACTCCCATTTTTCACTTGAGTATTGAACCTCTTACATATGTGGCCTTGGGGCTTGAACCTTGCATAACCTTTACAGTATGGGACAAGACTCCTCCAGCTCCACAGTGTGTATCTGGCTTTCAGCTGTGATGCACCCTGTCTTTGTATACTGTATACTCTAAGCTTCATGTAGACAGGATTCAGTTTTCTAATGCAGATTTGGGTGTCTTTAATATTGCATCTACTGATCTGTGGTCATATATGCACTTCCCCTCCATACCCTGGTATTAAATATTGTCTCAAATACTAATTGTTTTTCAGCATACTCAGTCCCTCCATGCTGCAAAGTTTTGTCCTAGAGAGACAGGCTGTATTTTAGGTGTGTGTCTGAGTTCTTTTCACTCAGACAGCTGTATTTCCTTGTATCAGCTCAGTACACTGTGAGAGCTGTGCAAAAATTAGTTAAAATTAGTTTAAGACTACAATGAAATATGCAATTTAATGTTGATAATATATTCTAAAACTAGATCATTTCATAAGCCAGGTAGTGGCAAAGTGGGTCATGTGATTGTCCCACACAATAATGTCTTTTTAAAAAAAAGCAAACAAAGTGAAGAGCTCCTGTAATTTTCCAGTAGCAAAAATAGCATCTGAAATAATGTCTTCATGTACTGAGATTAGAGCGAATATTTTATCAGCCCTGCATTTCCCTGTAATACTGATTCAGTGTGAATGGGACTTCAGACTGTTTAATGGAGTAATCACTGATTCTGTGTCATAATCTAATATCCTGGACAACTCCCTGACAGACACAAATAAAGGATGATATGTCTATCTAAAAATAACAATGCAGGGCTTATTGCTGCTCAAAACATCTGAAAACTTGGCTTCAAATATTTAGTCCATTTGTATTCCTCCATAACGTCTGTTTTCATGACTCTATGAAAGTAAAAGTTTTTAAAAACTCCGGACTGTGGTGGAGTTTTCCATTTTATATTGCTATCAGCCTAATTGCTTTCAGTCTTTTAAGAGTTATAATCTACAGAAGACTTCACACACCACATCATGAAAACAGCATTAAAAGCAGCTGTTACTTTAAAAGCACCTCTGGCTATTGGATGTGCATTTCATGTTCACTCAACAAATAATACTCGTGTCAACAGATGCATTCAGATGCAATATAAAGCAAAATTTTGAGGCAATTTAAGGAATGCATACAAAGTCTATAGAAAGACTGATATGTAGGCAAACAGACACAGATTAATTCTTGGTGGAGTGAGTTATTATGAAGACATGTCATATGACTATATAAAGCAGTGGGATTTTTAACTTTCAATCCAAACGTTAGTGACACAACTTGAATTTCAAGTAAGAACAGTCCAGGAATAACCTAAGTTCCTTTGCACATGGTGATGATGCTCAGCCATAGCTATGATCATTTGGCACATTTATATCCATACACCTTCCCAATCTTCTCAGTCGAGGGACACGGTCATTGGATGTTTTTGGAGAATAACAAGCTGAAGAACAATCCAGTGAACAGTTATGTATACACACAAAAAGCAAGGTATTCATTTGTCCTTCATTGTATCCAAACACACCTCAAAGGTATTATAGTGGTGACATGAACAATACTGTATTACCGTTATCATTATCATAGTCATGTTTTTATTATAAATCACAAAGTCAGTAAATACAACATGTACAATTTGATATAATAGATTAAAGGTCTCATGTTTAACACTGTGTTGATGTATTATTAAAAATAACAAATTCAGCAGCATATAAGAATAATGTGGATCCTTGATTATAACATATGTAATGCACATTAACAAACAGACAAGGTTCCTGTCCTTTGGCTCAGACTCATCTGGAGTCAAATCAAATTTTAGCTGTTGCATCGAACTTGTGTTGAATCAGTCTGTTTTTACCACCAAATTCCCATTTGCCATGGAATTAATTTAATGGACATTTTGATCCATTTTCCACTGTAAAATAATTTTGATAATTGGCAACAGCAACAGGAAAAAAGTGATGTTTTTTTTGTTGTTGTTTGTTGACTGATACTGTATCAGCTAAATCACAAACATTGGAGTAAAAATCTTGTTGATTTGCCTGTTTCCACTGAATATACTGCATAAATAATGCTGTCCATAAACACTGCAAAAATAGACCAGAAAAAAAATCATGATCAGTTCTTGTTTTTGAAGTGGATTAAGATGAGTAGGGATGTCTTCGATGTATTCAGCTGGAGAGATGCTATACTAGCACCACTGATAGATGAGGCTCCAAACACAAAAGTTGTTTTTTCACTTTACAAAGCTGTTTCTCTTTCAAACCACTCTAGTATAATGTCTTTGTTCTCGCTGACCCACTGGATGTTGACTTGGGTTTGCTCTATAGCCTGCTGCACCGCCCTGGTAGCAAAACCCAGATCATAATCATTCGCAAACCGCACCAGCTGTACAAACACAAACAGATGATATAATGATGTTAGGGCATTCAGCAAAGAAAAAAAGGGAGCCTGATCTTGTACTAATGAGACAGTTGTGTCATGTATCAGCCATTAACATTAAAACCACTGACAGCTGAAGTGAATAACAGTCATCATCTTGTTATAACACAATGTTCTGCTGAGGAACCATGGGTCCTTCATTCATCTGGATGTTACTAAACATTGTTTTAGACCAACCACAACCCCCCACCCCCCACCCCCACCCCAATGGCAACAACACTCCCCAATGTCAGGGGCCTCACCCAGCAGGATAATGTTCCCACCACACCACAAAAACTGCTCAGAAATGTCTCCAGGAACACGACAAAGAGCCCAAGGTATTGACCTGGGCTCCAAACTCCCCAGATCCCAATCTGACCCAGCATCTGTGGGATGATCCAGAACAAGTCAGATCCATGGAGGCACCATCCCACAACCCACAGGACCCAAAGGATCTGCTGCCAATGTCCCAGTGCCAGACACCACAGGAGATCTTCAGAGATCCCATGTCCTAGCCCCAACAGGTCAGAGCTGTTTTAAATAGGTCCCCCCAGTATGAAAGGGGACCTATTTAACACATCACATCACATCAATTATCTCAGCATCTAAACCTTCAACCTGTCTCTTAGACCCCATCCCAACTAGGCTGCTTAAGGAAGCTCTGCCCTTAATTTGCAGTCCTGTATTAGATATGTTAAATCTGTCCTTGTTAACAGGTTATGTTCCGCAGTCATATAAAACAGCTGTAATCAAACCTCTTCTAAAAAAGCCCACTCTAGATCCAGATGTATTAACCAACTACAGACCTATATCTAACCTCCCCTTTCTTTCTAAGATCCTGGAGAAAGCAGTTGCAAAACAGTTGTGCGACTTTCTACAGGACAATAGTTTATTTGAGGTTTTTCAGTCAGGATTTAGGTTGTATCACAGCACAGAGACGGCACTTGTAAAAGTTACGAACGACCTTCTGATAGCATCAGACAACGGACTTGTTTCTGTACTTGTCTTGTTAGATCTCAGTGCTGCTTTTGATACAATTGACCATCACATCCTTTTACAGAGACTGGAGCACTTTATTGGTATCAAAGGAACGGCACTAAACTGGTTTAAGTCCTATCTATCTGATAGGCTTCAGTTTGTACATGTTAACAACTACTCCTCCATGTACACAAAAGTTAGACATGGTGTTCCACAAGGGTCAGTGCTTGGACCAATCCTCTTCACTCTGTATATGCTTCCCTTGGGCAATATTATCAGGAAACACTCCATAAATTTCCATTGTTATGCAGATGATACACAGCTTTATCTGTCAATGGAACCTGATGAAACCAATCATCTAGCCAAACTCCAAGCTTGTCTTAGGGACATTAAAATCTGGATGACAAGCAACTTCTTACTACTAAACTCAGATAAAACTGAAATCATTATAATTGGTCCTGAACACATCAGAAACAAACTTTCTAATGATGTAGCTCCACTAGACGGCATTGCCCTGGCTCCCAGCTCCACTGTAAAGAATCTGGGAGTCATCTTTGATCAGGATTTGTCCTTTAACTCACACATAAAACAAACTTCTAGGACTGCTTTTTTTCATCTGCGTAACATCTCCAAAATTAGACATTTTCTGTCCCAAAAAGATGCAGAAAAACTAGTCCATGCATTTGTTACTTCTAGGCTGGACTACTGTAATTCATTATTATCAGGCTGCCCCAACAAGTCTCTAAAGACTCTGCAGCTGATTCAAAATGCTGCAGCACGACTACTGACAGGAACTAGGAAAAGAGATCACATTTCTCCTGTGTTAGCCTCTCTACATTGGCTCCCAGTCAAATCTAGAGTAGAATTCAAAATCCTCCTCCTCACATACAAAGCCCTTAATGGTCAGGCTCCATCTTACCTTAAAGATCTCATAGTCCCCTACAATCCCACCAGGACTCTGCGCTCCCAGAATGCTGGTTTATTGGTGGTTCCCAGAGTTTCCAAGAGTAGAATGGGAGGCAGAGCCTTCAGTTATCAGGCTCCTCTACTGTGGAACCTTCTCTCAGTTTCGGTCCGGGAGGCAGAACACCCTCTGTACCTTTAAGAGTAGGCTTAAAACTTTCCTCTTTGATAAAGCCTATAGTTAGGGTTGGCTCAGGCTTGAACCATCCCTTAGTTATGCTGCTATAGGCCTAGACTGCCGGGAGATCTCCCATGATGCACTGAGCTCCTTTCTCTCTCTCTCTCTCTCTCTCTCTCTCTCCCTCTCTCCCTCCCTCTCTCCACTCAATATGGATTCATATCCCATGTTAAATGTTACTAACTCAGTATCTCCCCTTTCCTGTAGTATTGTGCTCTTTCGTCTCTCTCTCGTCTTCTGTCTCTTTCTGCAGGTATTTCTGCCTCTGGAGCTGTAGAGTCTGATCTGTGATGACAAGTCTCCTGCTGCTCCTACAACTCCACTCAACACCTGCTGCTAGAATTAGAAATTACTTACACTGCTATTAGTTGTATTGCTATGTTAGCAGTTAATACTTTAATTATCATTACTATCATTACTACTGCTGTATTACTGGCCTCATCTTACATCTGATATGGAACCTGTGTTATGCTATGTTCTTCTTTCGCTATTCTCTACCCCCTCTCCCCCCTCTCTCTCCTTCTTAACCCAACCGGTCGAGGCAGATGGCCGCCCACCCTGAGTCCGGTTCTGCTCGAGGTTTCTGCCTCTTAAAAGGAAGTTTTTCCTTGCCACTGTCGCCTAGTGCTTGCTCATGGTGGATTTGTTGGGTCTCTCTCTGTAAATACCTATTTTAAAGAGTATGGTCTAGACCTGCTCTATATGAAAAGTGCCTTGAGATGACTGTTGTTGTGATATGGCGCTATATAAATAAAATTGAATTGAATTGAATTGAATTGAATTGAACCTATGCAATATTAGGCAGGTCCCACAAGTACTGAATCAGATTGGGATCTGGGGAGTTTGGAGCCCAGGTCAACAGCTTTGGCTCTTTGTCATGTTCCTGGAGACATTTCTGAGCAGTTTTTGTGGTGTGGTGGGAGCTTTATCCTGCTGGGGGAGGCTCCTGACACTGGGGAGTGTTGCCATTGGAGGGGTGCTTGGTTTGTGTATTTAGGTGGGTGGTACATGACAAGGTCTAAATGAATGTCAGGACCAAAGGTTCCTCAGCAGAACATTGTGTGGAGATGATCGATGTTATTCGCTTCATCCACCAGTGGTCATAATGATATGGCTGATCGGTGTATATTACAGAACATCTACAGATTTTAAGTGCAATTTTCAGTCACACAGCAAAGGAAATCCTGCCAGTTTATACTTCAATGATAGGGTAGTAAAACCAAATTGCTTTTCAAGGCAGATGCACATGGAAGACCAAAACCAAATTCATCAGTCCCACTGCTGTGCATTCCTTGTGTTGCCAAAGCTTGATTACTCTTTAAAAAAACACACATCAGTGAGCCACACCCTTGCACTGGGACATGATCCTTCATTTCCATGAAATACCACACCTACTGTAGTTCATTTTGACTGACTCACATACATCATCCTGCTGTAACACTCACACCAAATTAGCGACATGACTAAATATTGACAAAAATTGACTTTTTATTCCTGTCTGTGGAACATTTGCCAAAAACTGTGGGATTGAGCAAAACACACGTCACCCAGTACAAGAGTGACTCGAATATATTCTGGACAACAGCAAAGCTTTATGACACAGAAAAATAAGATATATCAGGCTCTGAATACACTTTACTAACTTTAGAGGTCAAAAGTAACGCACCATCTCAACGTTAGTGTAGGTCATGATGACAGAATGACCTCTGATAAGATATCAGGGTGTATCTTATTACTCATTTTTTGTAAATCAATTATTGGTGCGTGACTACGAAGACATCATTAATCATCATCCAACTGACGTCACTGCACGTTGGTATTATCATTTTAACATAGTAAAACATTACCTCCTCCAGTTCATACTGTGTCGAGAACCTGCTGGTCACTCCCTCAATCAGCATGGCTGGATCCCTGGCAGCAGGCACGGTGGAAAAAAAATATTAGAAACAGCTTTCAGTATGACAAAATCAGCAAAACAGACTGCAGTCTCCAAATTGACTAGGGTTAAATTAACACCTCTCTAAAAGAGTATCAACAAACCCTGAACATTATAACCTTCATAAAAGTAGACAAGTATAAATTGGAATATATTGTGAGAGAAACTTCAGGAAATGATTTTTATTGAACAAGCCTAAGTGGTCAAAATGTCCAATTATAAAAGGACAATTTTTAAATCCGTACTGATTACTTGATTTCGATCAATTTTAGGTGTCACTGTTTGCTCATGAAATGAAACCTTGTCTGTTATGTATATTTAAACTTTGCTACCAATCAATTTAGCTTCCTGGTAACGCCACAAACAGTAGGGAGTGAGAAGGAGAGCTGATGATAAGCACTGATTAAACAAGACGACCTTTGTGCTTGATGACACATACGTTATTGTTGTCATTTTATGGCTCTGCTTGTTTGTTGAAGTTACTTGACCACAGATCACTGTCAAGAGGCCTCTGTAAACAACAGCCCCCCAGGCAAGATGAGGCTCTGTGGTCTCTGTAATGAAGCAGCGAGCACCAGTACTGTATGTCCATAAGGAAAGCACTAACAACAAGAGTGTTGTCTTCTCTATTAGCAGAACATGGCCTGAAAGCAGGTTGTGAGAAAGAGCTGTAAATCAAGACAAATATGGACAAGCAATAGCTCTTTTATCATGTAGTTGTGTAATCAGTGCTGCAAAACTCCACTGCCTCAGCACAGAGCAACACAGAGCTGAGACTAGCGAAGCCAGGCTAAAATGGTTCTTTACTTATATCTGCACTATCAGATAGAGATGTTAAGTTGCATAATACATAATACATGCTTTTTTGCACACCTTGCAGGTATGGAGCAAGCATATTAAAGCCTTCTGAAGTTGTTAAGGCAAACAATTGCTAATTTACACATTTAGCACATATTGTGAAGAGTGTTTCTGTCAATCTGACAAATCCAAGTCCAATGTTCATTCTCTCTGTTTTGGGCTCCATTGTCTACCTAGATATCTGAGTTTCTTCATTAGCTAGCATCTAACTTTGTCTGTCTGCCATTTGGTGCAGGGCAGGTGGTGCAAATACATTTTTTAGAACTTTTGTGCTGCCTGCTGCAGCTGGAAATAGGTTTGACTGTTGAGCTGAGACTGAACTAAACAGCACAATTGCAGGTTAAAACACTGTAACTGAAGGGCTTTGCAATCAGGATGTTTCTTAATGGGTTTGTCACCAAGGAGGACACCTTTCACAAAACATATAGTCACATGATATATTGTTAATGTAAAAAAACATTGATAGTGCAGCTGGCAAACAAGCATACCTCTCAAATACTACTATACTGCTTCTCTATACTTATATATTCTCTATACTTATAATACCAGCATCATGTCTTCCATTTCAAGTCTGTATTGGTTAAACCCAACTACTCAATCTCAGATACTTGTTAAAGACTCAACAAGATATAATCTGTTAAAGCCAATATGAGAGGCGGCAACTACAGTCCAAATAGCAACCTACCCCTGACTAACATATTCCCAGTGTGCTCTGATAAAGTTCCAGGCCAGCGCCTGCCCCGCCACGTTCCTGGCTATGTAGTTTATAGTGGAAGCAACATCCATCAGTCGAATCCTCTCAGGGTTCAAAGTGTACTCCAGGTATCTGCAAGATAGAGAATATGCTGACTAGCTCTTCACTTAATGAAAATAGTGTGTTTGAGATTTATCATACCACAGGTATGTCTGTGATGGAAGAAGATATAACATTCCATTTTTGACATGGATTTGAATCAAGAATCAGGATTTGACTTGTAATCTTGGGTCTGTTTTTGGCTTCACCTGCTGAGTAGCCATATCTTCTTGGTGCAGGACAGAGCTCCGCGGAGCTGCTCTTTCTCTGAGGTGTCACTGGAACTCTGAAACTTGTTCCAGGCAAACTCCCATTCTGTCCTCCCACCAAAAGCCACAGCTTGGCAGTAGATTACAGACCGCAGGTTGGGGTGGATGCTGAATCACATACACACACAAACACACTTTTACGCACATTATTTTCCCTACATCAGAACTGTGTGATTTTCACATTTCCTTAGTTTTCCTGAACTTTTGATCTTTCCTTGAACATTTTCTCCATCTGCTCTAGTCTGATGTATTTTCTCCCAGCATGGCAAACATTAAAAGTGATCACATGTGTGGATGTTGTCTATATACTGTAAGAGATGTTGACACTTTTATGCCAAAATGTCTCCTTGCCTTGTTTCAGTCGTGACCATTTTTAGGTCAAAATTGAAACAACTCAACTGGAGCAGAAGTATTCCTTGATTTGGATATGTTGTACTGTACATACAGTATAACATTACACTGTAACATTGTACATATACACAAAATGTCTATACACATTCACATACAAATGTAGGCAGGTGCAAATGCATTAACACATTTACATACCTTAATATTCAAGCATGTGTGTTAAGTAATGAGTAAATAAAATAGACACTTGTCATGCAGGCTCAGTGTCTCTATCATTTAAAACTGCACATAGAAACTGTGTACATAAGTGATTCCAAAAGCATCAGAGGTGTTTGTTTGTTTCATTACTCTCAGTTAGTAAGAACAGAATCATGTCCTTCATGGTCTCTCTCACTTTGCCATTTATGATTAGAGTACATTGTAGGATAAAAATCATGTCAAGTGCAGCTTTAAAGATAACCACAATGTAAAGTGGTAATAACAGCCATGAGCACATCATACAAGAAAATGATTCATCAACACCTACCTTTACTAAATCATTGCTGGAAAGGCAAAGCTACAGAACATAATGAAAACTATTACAATTCGACCATTTTAAAGAAACCAATAACTTACAACAGAATCATGTAAGTTAAGGGTAATTTAATGAAGGTGCTGAGTAGAAAAGCAAAGTATATATACTTATCCAGTAATGTTTATACTTGTTGGTATCGTTGTTCATCCATTTGGCAAACATCTCTTTAGCCATCATCATACATTCTGGGAGTCCATTGGAGCATGCCATCTGTATGGCGATGATCTGGTTATGCCTTGGAGGAAGCACAATAATTTCATAAATCAGTCTCTGATTACATGACATTCATGAAGTTCTGATTAAAGCTTGTAACTGCATTAATGAAATGTAGCATAATTTGGGGTGACAATCATGGGGCCCATTGGGGCAGATGAACAGAGCACTGACGATGTGTTAACAACCAGTTGCCTATTTACACATTCAGCAAACACAGCTTTCATTTGTCATTTGTCATGTTCCTGTCCACCTGATCAATTTAAGTCTAAATATTCACTCCCTCTCTAGCTCTGCTTTGGTCTGATGATGTTTTCATGATGATATGCAGTGCCCTTTTTATGCCAGATGTAGTGCTGTGTGTTCTTTCCAAATAGTTCAATCTTAGTTTCATCAGTCCACAAAACATTTTGCCAGTACTGCTGTGGAGTGTCAATGTGCTCTTTCACAAACTTCAGGTGTGCAGCAATGTTCTTTTTAGTAAGCAGCGGCTTCCTTAGTGGTGTCCTGCCATAGACACCCTGCTTGCTCAATGTTTTACGTACTGTAGACTCATGAACACAGATGTTAGCCAGCTCCAATGATGCCTTCAAATCTTTGGCTGTCACTCTGGGTTGTTTCTTTACCTCATTGATCAGTCTTCTTGTGCTTTTGACTGTGTGCCCACTTCTCAGTAGAGTAGCCACAGTCCCAAAGTGTCTCCATTTGTAGATTGTTTGCCTAACTGGTGAATTTCTAAAGTCTTTGAAATGACTTTATAACCCTTTCCAGCTTTATGTAAATCAACACTTCTTGATCGTAGATCGTCCTCAAAGTAGCTCTAGTCCACACCTCCAAACTCATTTTCTTAACTCCAGGTAGACTCCAGGTATGCTAACACCTGACTCCAATTAGCTTTTTTGAGGTCATTAATTCAAGGATTCACATACTTTTTCCACTTGCACTATGAGGTTTTTATGGTTGCTCTCAATAAAAACATGAAAGGTCAGAATTTTTTTGTGTTATTATTTTAGGCACATTATATTTGTCAATACCCTCGCCTTAGATGAAGATCAGATCACATTTTAGGAGAAATTAATGCAGAAAACCCTGAAATTCCAAAGGGTTCACATACTTTTTCTTGCAACTGTAAAAGAACATTGCCATTCATAATGAATTAGATATATGTGATTTTTAACTTGTGGTGGCAAAGTACCGTAATTTCCGGACTATAAGCCGCTACTTTGAACCTTGCGGCTTACACAGTGATGCGGCTAATTTATAGATTTTTACGGGCTGCCGAGCTTCATGCCGGCAAAACATTTAGCCTCGTCACATCAGACCAATGAAATTACCGAACAGGTCACAGTGGACCAATGAAACTGTTCGAATTAGATCAAACGCACTCACACTAAATTCTTCAGAACAGTCATTTTGCGCTTAATGCACACACCCTCATCATGGAAAACACACGAAGAAATGCATATGATGCAGCTTTTAAGTTAAAGGCAATCAATCTGGCTGTCGAAAAAGGAAAAAGAGCTGCTGCGTGTAAGCTTGGCATCAATGAATCGATGGTGAGACGTTGGAGACGGCGGCGTGAATGTGTAAATATCTCACGTTACAATGTAGACACCTGCGGCTTAGAGACAAGTGCGGCCTATATGTTCTTTTTTTTTTTTTCCTTTTTAAATTTAGTGGGTGCGGCTTATATTCAGGGGCGCTCAATAGTCCGTAATTTAAACTGACTGTGGGGAGACGATGAGTTATTTGTGGTGAATTAATCTTCAGGTAAAAATATCTTGTTAGTTTGATGGCTTGAGAGCTTGGTTAGTAGTTATCTGTTTTAACACATATAGAAAAGAAAAATTATTTTTTTTAAAATTACTTAAGAATCATTCAAGTTTACAGCCATTGTGTTTCTATGTGAAACAATCCCTGACTCCTTAAGAGCAGGTTTCATATATGCATATACAAAAGTAGTGGCAGTGCAAATGCACACTACACATCTGTCACTAACTGCATAACTGATGATGTGTAAGCTAACAATGCAAACCCACATGCATGCTCTACATTAGCACTCTTGGACAAAAATGGAATTTGTAAAACTGTGAACTGCACGTGTAAATCTGTTGATGATTAACTAAGAATTGTGTCTAAACAATACAATAATATTACCCTTGACGGAACAGTGCAATAAAAAATGTCCTTACTGTAAAGCGTGGTCCTTTGGTACTTGTGAATGGTCTGTATAGTTCCTGAAGAAGTTGTACAGGCCCCTAACTTGTTCCCTGAGGTACGCCTGCAGGAAGAGACAGTTTTACAGAGTTTCAGCAATACATCTATGGAATATTATATCATTCAAAAAGGTGTACTTGAAAACAAGGTTTTGTACGTGTAATCATAGTTTTATAAACCTGTGCAATGAAGTTTATATCTGTGAGCTTGGTTTTGTAGATAAGCTTGCACTAGTTAGCTCACTTCCGCAAGCTGTGCAGCAAAAAAAATTACTCACAGTAATCTTTTACATACATTATGTCACAAAGGAAAGAGGCTAGCCACAGGGGAGAGAGGGTGGGATCTCCAGCTCCTGACCAGTCAATGTCTTTAGAATTGTTAGGCAAAACACAGTTGGCTAGTCAGTGCTGTCATCAACTATGATTGCACTCAGTCAGCTCAGTGCTGGATGCTTGAAAGGTTAACTCATCCATTCAAGTAAGCTTGCCAGCCTGTCTTTGAATGGACAGACTTTCAAAACAGAGTTTGCAGGAGGCAATCACATTTAGTCTGCTGCATCTACCCTCTCCATCCAGTACAGGTCAGTTCAGTTAGTAATGTAATATAGCTGGTTATATTTATATTTATATGGATATATTTTTCATTTATATACAGCTCTGGAAAAAATTAAGAGACCACTGCAAAATTATCAGTTTTTCTGATTTTACTATTTATAGGTGTGTGTTTTAGTAAAATAAACATTTTTGTTTCATTCTTTAAACTAATGACAACATTTCTCCTAAATTCCAAATAAAAATATTGTCATTTATAGCATTTATTTGCAGAAAATGACAAATGGTCAAAATAACAAAAAAGATGCAGTGTTTTCAGACCTCAAATAACACAAAGAAAACAAGTCCATATTTATTTTGAAACATCAATATACTAATGTTTTAACTTAGGAAGAGTTAACTTAGGAAGAAATCAATATTTGGTGGAATAACCCTGATTTTTAATCACAGCTTTCATGCATCTTGGCATGCTCTCCACCAGTCTTTCACATTGCTGTTGGGTGACCTTATGCCTCTCCTGGCGAAAAAATTCAAGCAGCTCAGCTATGTTTGATGGCTTGTGACCATCCATCTTCCTCTTGATCACATTCCAGAGGTTTTCAACGGGTTTCAGGTCTGGAGATTGGGCTGGTCATGACAGGGTCTTGATCTGGTAGTCCTTCATCCACACCTTGACTGACTGTGTGGCATGGAGCATTGTCCTGCCGGAAAAAACAGTCCTCAGAATTGGGGAACATTGTCAGAGCAGAAGGAAGCAAGTTTTCTTCAATGGATAACCTTGTACGTGGCTTGATTCATGTGTCCTTCGCAAAGACAAATCTGCCCGATTCCAGCCTTGCTGAAGCACCCCCAGATCATCACCGATCATCCACCAAATTTCACAGTGGGGGTGAGACACTGTGGCTTGTAGGCCTCTCCAGGTCTCTGTCTAACCATTAGACGACCAGGTGTTGGGCAAAGCTGAAAATTGGACTCACTCAGATGACCTTACTCCAGTCCTCTATGATGCTTGACCTTGTTCTTATGAACTGCCGTCTTACAAATTTTAAGGATGGAAGCAACCTGACGCTCACTGTATCCCTCTGCCAGTAAAGCCAGAATTGAACCCTCCTTTTCCTCACTCAAAATCTTTCTTTTCAACTCTTTGCCATGGTCAGTAGTTATTTTTTTATTTCAATTACTTTTGAGGTACTACTATCACTGTTTTTGCCATCCAGCTGGTCTTATTGCAAGAGGATAGTGATAACCACAGCAGTGGTTTTTATACTTTTCCTTGTTAAACAAGATTTGGTTCAGGTGATCACCTAATCAATACCTCATTAAGTAGAATGAGGTGTGCTTGTGTTGGAATTCAACAGACACTAGAATGGAATGGCTGTCAAACATGTAGAGATGATTTCAGAAAAATTTGAAGTGGTCTCTTAATTTTTTCCAGAGCTGTATATCAAGTTAAAAAGGTTTTAACTGCACATGCCTGCATGGGTCCATACACCTCAGAGCGGTCAAACATGAGGATAAAGTACTCAAGGTTCCTAACAGCTGACTCCCAGGGAAGGTACTCGTGCTCAGTGCGAAGGAAGCGGGTTGAATTCAGAGCCAGAGTCACGCTGAGAAGTTTGGCCCTGAGGAAAAGAGAGATTAGATTTTGGTAAGATCAGGGTGACAAATGAACTGCCAACGTGATCTTGTTTCAGTCATGCTTTTAAAATTCAGGTAAATTTATTGTGACACCAGTTTCATAAATAAATATAGGCAACAGCACTGGGCCTGTGCCCCAAAAGGACCTGTGTACAGCTGCTGTGGGGCCTTCCCCACTGCATATAAAAGCATGTTGTTGATATGTTATATTAAAAATATCTATATTTTTAACAAAGAAACCGTGTAAGGTATTCAATAACATAAATTGTACTACTTGAACCTTGGCAAAGGAGACTTAATGACTGTCTATCATGTCAATTTAGAAGAATAAAGCCAGGGAGTTTGAGTTAAAGGAACTGTAAAGGATTTTGTAGGGTGTGTGTGCTCTGATTGGTTACCATGCTAGTCTGTTATAAGTTGTGTTGTGTGATTTAGGCTGCAGCCAGCATAGCATGAATTCTTTGAAAACGTGAAAGATGATTTTTCTTTTTCCTATTTAACAGTGTTGCTTGTGTTTATGTGTAGTTAGTGTGTGCGTGCATCTTACAGTGAGTGGAGCCAATAAAAAAAATCTTGCACTGAGGTCATTACTACCTGATGCCACTGTGCAAGATACTGTGATTACAGAATCAGAATAAGTCTACAGAAAATGGAATGACAGAGGCCTAGATAAACACGATCTAAGTACTACGCTGAAAGTGCAGGTCAAAGTGGTCAAAGTCAGTACCTTGCCAAGTTAAATGCATCATCAATAAGCTGCCCTCTGTTCATTAGTGGTATCCGCTGGAAAAAGCACAGAATTAAAACCACAGAATTAGTTATTAAATTTACAAGTTTTGAGCAGAATGTAAGGCACCACTTAAAAAAAAACACATTACAAATCAAAAATTCCACCATCTACAACACATTATATCATTACATTGAATTAATGAGCCAAGATTCATTTAATCTTCCACTCTCTAAGAACCTCAGGGCAAAGCCTTACAACATGTTGTAATTTTACCTCCTACTGAAAAAGCATCTTGTAAAATGTCTTTCTTACTCAGTAAAATGAATAGTATCTAAATGGAAATGGGTTTCTGCTTCAGGTCTTTCATCATTTGGCTCAGTACTCACATGTGGGTTGGTTACCAGCTGAGTCAAGAGGCTGTCCCAGTTCTCTTGATTGTAATTGACTCTGTAGTATCCAGTACAGTTTACATTTGCCAGGATCCACTCTCCATTCTTAGAAATGAATTCGTCTTTCGTTACTGTTCAAAAGACACAACTTGTTTAAGCTAAATTATACTTAAATCACTACTAATTAGAAATTAGTGGCATAGTATTTTTAAAACTAGTATAGTGATAAGGTTATCTGGTGTAGATATCTACCCTTCTCCTCTGTTTCATCACACTTTTTTTGTTAAACATGAAAACAGAAATGTTAAAATGTGAAGAAACAAGGGACCAGATGTACTAAGAAACTGATGCAGTTTTCATTGAGTTTGGAACTTCATTCTCCATGTATTCAGCACTCTTTCATCCTATTAGTCAATGTGAAGGAAAATGTTGTAGGAGATGTAACACCAGACCATTCACCCTTCTGAGTCATTCCAGACGTTCAAGACATCATTGTGTCACAATCAGGATAAATTTATGTATTCTGAACTGGGACATCATTTTTGTTTCTAATAGTCAGGTTTTAGTTATTGCAAATGTGTTAGTCTTCCTTTTCAGAGGTGGAGAATTTTCTATGAAAACAGTCGAAAAGAGTCACAAATAGCATGACTAGTAAATCTGGCGGAACGTATGATCACTCTCTTTTAACATTTTTTCCTGTTATTTGCACAAGCCGTTCTTGGATGCAAATGCAACAGAGAGAACAAATGACACAAAACTGTGACTCCAGCCTGCTATGAGTTTGATACAGTTTGTGTCTGGGACATGTGGCCCAAGGTGTTTAGTCCAAGTATCTGTTTTTCATATTCTGTTACCTGTGTCAGTGGTTTCTAACCAGACAAGAGAAGGTCCCATTGTATTGGACATGACTCTGATCGGGATGTACCACCAAAGACTGAAACAGACAGAAAAAAACAGGTAAACAACAGGGTGTGACAAGTACATGTTATGATAGGCCCAGGGTGCTAATGATCTAGAAAGTTAATATTAACCTTTTACACAGTGAGCAATGAAGAGTGACAATAACAATCTTAGGAAAAGCATTTCAGTCAGCGGGTACAGTGATCTGTAAATGCAGTATCTCCTTCACAATATCAGATAACTGCAGTATCCAGCAAGTTCAGAGCTGTTACAGTATGTATATGGCCAAAGCCACTTTGAACCAGGTCATGGTGAGTTGTGTAGTGATTTAACTCACCATGACGGTGTTACAGAGCTCATAGTTACAAAGCATTGCTTCAGAACACTCTGTGGCCAAAGGCATAATCTGTTATACACAACTGTAATTATTTCATGCAGGCCTGGTTAACAAGATGGCACTTATGTAATAACATACTGTATGTTGGCCAACGAAACAGACATTTATCTTCTCTAATTCCAGCCTGAGTGGGTCGTATTCATGCTGAAGATGTACAATTTCAATGAATTCTGAAGGAGGAAGTCATCATTTTTTGACCAATGGCATCAACAATTACACATGCCACTGAGTGACAATATCATCTAAACTGCCCACAAATGGAGGATGAGCACAATCCTCACACTGATGTCTTTGTCTGTTGACCACAGACTATTGTTGATAATACTGGTAATACTGTCAAAAATGGAACAATATTACATTAATTTATTTTATTACTGTAACACTGTGAAGTATTGTTAGGCCTGCAGTAACTGATTTTGTTGTCCACTTGTCATATTATTGTAATATTATGACTTTATGAAGTTGTGGCAAACATAGTAGCAAACATTTCATCATCCATTTGTCCATCCATCTATTAGCTATACCACTTATCCTTTGAGGGTGATGGGGGCTGGAGCCAATCCCAGCTGACATTGGGTGAGAGGTGTTGTACACCCTGCACAGATCATCTATCACAGGGCTGACAAAGAGAGACAAACAACCATTCACTCTAACATTCACACCTACAGGCAATTTAGAGTCACCAGTTGACCTAACCTGGACTGTGGGAGGAAGCTGGAGTACCTGGAGAGAACCCACGCAGGCACAGGGAGAACATGTAAAGTCCACACAGAAAAGCCCCAGATGCAAACCCGGAACCTTGTTGCTGTGAGGCGACAGTGCTCATCACTGCACCATGTAATTTGACATGTCATGGTGTATCAACTTGCTGTAGTGATGTCTTTCATTGTTTTTATTAATGCTTAATGTTCTATGGTCTATGATTTTCTTATCTGCCAAATAATTATTATTTTATTATTATTTATTATTATTTTATTCAGTATAGTTACAACGTCTATAGCATATTAAATACTTTATATAATTTTAACTGGATTGTTACTGTATGATCACGATCTTTACCATCATCAGTCGAATCAAACTGAAAGCTATGAAGTGATCTCCATTTTGGAGACAGAGCTCTGGATGATTTTTTCAGAATCTCTAAACCTGCAGTAGAACATCAGTTGGGCCTTCAGCACAAACCTAGATTCAGAGGAGTCATTGAACAGGAAGTGCTTCTGATAGATTTCTCCACTCGTAGTGTTGATGGTGATGACAGGATAGCCAATTTGCTTGGTCCAGGTGTCCATCACCTTGGCAACCTCAGTGTGACCACCATCCTCACCTACAGCCTGCAAACATGTCCACATGTCAATTAGTATTTTACCATGTAAATGCTGTAATTTAATGAATAATTATTCAGACAGTGACATTAGACTTAACCTTTTGTATATAATCCCAGAGGTTGTTCTGGTCAGTGGTTTTATAGCTAAAATCCCTGAGGTACGTCTAAAACACAAAAGGGAACAAGAGAGAGATGTTATAATTAACACAGTTCATTCTACATTCAAAAGAACTATTTCTGAGAGGAAATTTTGTATTCAGAACCAATGTTGAGAAGTGGATGAAGATATCCAAACACAGCTTCCAGCAGTGAAGCACAAGAGGATATAATGTTGAAAAAATAGAGAGAGATTCAGGTTGTCCTTAACTGTCTGCTCCATCTCACAGGGGACAAACAAAACCCTTACTGATTTTGCTTGAGGCAGAGGGATCAACAGGTGGACAAAAACATTGTAGATTGTAAACTTGTGTCTTTGTCTTTTCCCATTGCAACAGATAAAAACCAGATGTTGGAATGTTTGACCTCAGAGAAACAGTAATACAATGTTATTGCCAACAGATCAGATTTGGATACATGACGGAAATGTGTTTATTGATGTTCAAATAAAGTTATGTAACTAACTCCCAAAACAGAGCTTTTGTTGGATTACCAATGAATTTAGTCCAGTCATCCACTCATTCACAACAACTTCCTCAGAACAGTTTAGATGTCACTTGTGTGACTTTATGAAAATTATCAAATCATCAGTCATCATCATATCAGCATCATATCTTAACATATATCGTAACATTTACAGGAATCTTTTGGCAGAAATGGAATATAATGTACATAAGTATGTTTTTATCATTGTGTTTTCATTTGCTTAGAATAACCTATTTTTATCACATAGGGAGCAGGTCCTGAGCCAAACAGTGGCTCTATTTAAGGTTTTTACATTGACGCCGCAGCTTGTATACAGAAGACGGAAAAGACAAAGAGGAAGAAACATGTCAGCTATTACCTACAGTTTTACAGACTAACAACTAAACACAATATCTAGATGCAGCAGTTGATGCCATTTTGTCACCTGACAGCCACCACAGACTCTCCAACACTTTGAAGAGGAGGGCTGAGGGGATGGGTATAGAGTGGTGAAATAAGTATGCATTTTAGCAGTTCTGCTTCCCATGTCCCAAAGTCAATGTGTTTTTTTGAAAGTGGTTTCTGACTAAATACCTGAAATGATAATCTGTGGTTAATACGAGCTCACATTTAATTTTACGACATAAAAAACATCAGTAAATACCAAACTTGTGATTTTGAAGCTTTTATGTGTCTTAAAAGCGTTGCTGAGGTGCTTAATGAGATGACAGAGGTTGTGGACGTCATAATGCAGCACATGAAAACTGATCTACTCACCAGTCCACCTTTACGGCCTCAGTGTGTTTATACTTTTGCAAATTATTACTAACTTTCTAAGAAGAAAGGCTTTTGTAGAAAAGGAAAGCGCATTACAAGTTTTGTACAAGGAAGCTTTGTGGTGGTGACATTGGTGTAGTTCATTTATAGCCTAACAACAGCTTTTTACCTCTGTAGACTGTATCTAGTCTTCATTTTAAAAATTGTATTGGTTTCTGAAGATTATCTTAATGAACAAAGCGTTTAAGTATCATGAACTTTTGTTGCTCACAGAACTTATTTTCTGCAATGACCCAAAAGCAAATGAAAAAATCCCATTGGTGTTCTGTCAAGGGAACTTCCAGGCTGGCCTACAAAATGACATCATCCTTGTACCTCTCTATTCAGTTGGTTGCAATCTGCATTACGGCTAGATACCACAAAACCCTACACACTGCTCATCTAACAGTCTCAACCAAATGTAGAGTAAATTTCAACACAACTAACTAACTAAACAACATTCTTTTGTCTTCTCTCTCCATCTTATATTTCACTCCCCTACTTTTTCCTCTGACTGATTTGTCTCTCTTGTCTTTGTGCATCTCATTCACTGACTCAAGTCATCGATGTTTATTGGAATGCACAGATTTTGGCCGCGTAGCATCACGTGAGATGATTTGCACACATGCAATTGGTCTATGAATTTCTTGAGCTGCTAAACTAGTACCAGTGCCACAGAGGCTAGAAAAGCTGTGCCTGTTAAAATAGAAACACTCCATCAAAATGGATTTTATTGATTGATTTGACAAGACAAGATTTGACTAGTTAGTCTAGACCCACTAATAGGTGGACTGCAATCTAGTTCTGGGCCCACAGGCTATCCTTTCCAGGCCTGGAGACCCCAGTCAAATCAATTATCAAGTGTTTTGCGAGAGTTAAAATATGGTTTGCTTTTTCAATGGTCTGCTACTGCATCGTGGTGAATTGTGCAGATTTTTTAACTTTTTATTCTACGTTGTAACTTTGTCATACTAGTCAGTTTTAAACAGTGATCCTATATTGCCATTAATAAGACCCCTGATTACATTGGTTATCAGCCCCTGTGTGCGCTCTCAGGTAGCATGCTGGTGTCTTGAATCAGAGATGTGACATATAACACGATATCTGTCTTGCAATGCTGACTCCCTATTTTACACAGATGTCAATTTGGCTCTGCTACTACCTCCACTGCTAGCTTAAAGCTGGAACAACATTGGTTGTACCTTTTACACAGTATGGCAAAGCAGAATAAAGGCACATCTTCTCTGCTCTCTCCATGTGCACGTCTTAACAGTATCAGCAATGTTTGAAGAAACCCTTTGGAAGGTTTTTGAATGATTTCATCCACAGGTCCTGCAAGAGGCATTTATAATTACAGCACAACTTCAGCCAATCTGAATGAGGTTAAAAGTTATTGCTTACTTTGATCCCTTTGTTGAAAACTCTTTCTTCCACAATGTCTGCCAGCATTCTCAGCACAATTGCTCCCTACAGAATAAACACCAAATACACATGTATATCAGTATTCATAGTACACAGATACTGGTGACCCTGTAACTAACAAAAAAATTATACAAGGTATGGCTATTAAATAATGAGACTGCCCTTATAAGCATAAAACCATGTGCTTCACAGTCACACAGAGTGTTATATATTAAAGGTTGGGTACACAACTGCTGTAAGTTTCCAATAAGTGACGTCTTTAGTTCCCTGCTAGCTACTGATTGAAGTGAAGTGTTTTTTCTGAGGCGTCAGAAAATGATTAGCTTAAAAGTTGAGCAAAACATTAACTTTAAACTTTTTGGTGAAATTGAACAAAACAGCAGCTGAATCTTTTCAAACATTGTATGGGTGGCGTCATGTGCACGTGTGTTTGAATGGCACAAAAGATTTAGTGAAGGCAGAGAGGATGTCCAAGACGATGAACGTTCTGGGTGCCCATGCGCATCAATGAGAGCAGAAGTGGTCTCCATTGATAAAGAGACAGTTCAGCAAATTTTTGTCCCAAAAGCAGTTTCTGGCCCAAAAACAAATCAGTGCTTGATCACCCTCCCTGTTCACCTGCTCTAGCACCATGTGACTTAAAATCAAATCTGTGCTTTGAGTCTGTGTCAGAAGTTAAGAAAAGAACGACAGAGGTTCTGAGACAACTGTCCAAAGAAGACCTACTTCACTGCTTTGATCAGTGGAAGATGATGCAGCGGTGTGTTGATGCAGAAGGGGAGGATGTTACAGAATTAGTCTTGTTATTTAATAGCCATACCTTGAATATCTAGTGCAACGATAAACTTTTATGGTACTGATTCCACGGCTGTGTGCCTCTGTGTTACACACCGTTGCTGAGGACACAAGGGATGATGTGTATACACTGCTAAACTCTGTTGATTCTCTACCTTACAGTAGGTTATTGCATCAAACATCTCCATGATCTCAGAAGTTGTCTGGACATCTTCCTGTGGAGGACTGAGGGGATGGGATGAGGCCAGGGCATCCTCCTTAAATGCTGTATGGAGGTCGTTGGCAACAAATGTTTCTCTCTGAAGCAAACGGGCACAAGAGCACATGTTACATGACTCTTGTGCTGCATGACATTTAAATAGAATAGAAAGAATATTTTTAAATAGAAAATTTAGTGAAAATTAGTGAAATTATGTAACTAAAAGTGGAATTCTTCAAAGCAGGATCGTCACTAGAAAGAAGGGTTCTATACAGAGTGAAAAGATCTAAACTTACTACTTTGAATGAAGGCTCAACATGATCCACTGCAATAGTAGGACATATAGGTGGCAAAGCCCTCATTCAGCCAAATATCATTCCACCATTTCATTGTTACCAGATTTCCAAACCACTGTAAATAAAAGGAGAAGTAGTCATAAACACAGAGGTGGTATTTCCACCACATATAAATACATACATTTTACATTCTGTATTAAAATCTCATAAAGCCTCATGAATCCATGCACAGGTGGATGAAGACTGAAGTCAGGTGTGTGATCTGTAAAATTTGATCTCTTATCATTTTTGTTTTTATTACAGGGGAAACAGTAAGAGTTCAAACCTGATGTGCCAGCTCATGTGCAATTAGATTAGCAATTAGTTCCTTGTGCAGCAATGAGGACATTCCCTCCTCATAGAGCAGGTCTCCCTCCTGGTATGTGACCAGTCCCCAGTTTTCCATTGCTGAAGGATTTAAGTCTGGCAGTGCAATTTGATCTAAAAGAATCACAAATATATACACACACATATATATACACACACACATTAAGGGAAACATGCTCCAAATCCAGAAATACAACAAATATAAAAACACATGGAAGAAGAACTGGTACACCCGAAGTGCTCAGGGAAGCTAAGGGAATGGACTTGATTTGGATTTGGTCCATAACCTACCAACCCACCACTTCAGTAAGCTTTGATATTTTTTCAGACGAGAAAGCAACCATTTAGATTTCAAATAATCAGTCACGTTAACCAAATGACGTCTGTTTGAAAATTTACTTCAGTGTTTTCAGAGATGTGGGGGCGCCCAAGATTATTGGGCAGTCACGGTGTCCAGGAAAGAGCAGTCTTATCTTGGTAAGCCCTTTGGTAATTTACCACTGGCTCTGTTGTCTGTAGTGTTTTTAACTCCTTTTGGAAGATAGACAAACAGACTCTTGATAAAAAGTTTTTCTTCATAGTTAAGAAAAGCTGAGGTTATAAGCCACCCCAAAGGAATTTTTACATTATTGTTTTATTCTGTTTTAATATAATAATAATAATAATAATTCCCAACGTTAATGTATATATGGCATTCTTTACGAAACCCATATGTCTAATTTTTCGTTAGCTTAAAAGGAGTCACATTTAAACATAATGAGTGTAAAAATACAATAATCAAACCTTGGTCTTACCATATCCAAAATGTTAAAATGCCTTTCTACACTAGATTGTAAACTAGTATACTTTCATACTTAATATAATAATACTAACATGCTAATATCAAATCATATAAGAATGATATAAAATGGGACACAGTCAAAGTTAAAGCCCATTCTTTATTAGTGTGTAACTACGTTCCAAAAGAAAACAAAGACATTTGTGATAGTGATAGTGATTATTGACTTCCATCTATCACCACATTCATTCAACTATATCTAGAAAAGTCTTACCTAGTTTTTGCTGTGAGTATTCAATGTCAAAATGATTCTCATAGAACTTGAGAATCTTCCCGGTGATGTTGGCTGCGTATTGAGCATGTCCTGCTGCTGTGGCCTCAGGACGTGCATATGTCTATATAAGAAAAACACAGTAGAAAGATATAGCACAGGAAATATCGCCTCTAAATATTTTAGTTTTGTACTTGTACATTTTCTTAACCCTAGCTCAGTAAAAACAGCGTGGTTAAATACCTAAAAAAAGAGCGAGCCAAGAAGGTTTAATTATTGGATAAAATGTTGATTCAGGGTGCTGAATGGTATTTTGCTATGGTACTGAAACCAAACCAAAACCACGGGCAGGAGAACATTTTTTTGTTTTTGTCAGTAAACCTTTCAGCAAATTTTTAAATGTTTGTAGAGGAAAGTTTATCAGCAAAAAGTACAAATAAACCAATTCAAGATAACCACCATACCAAAACAACTACTTTAAATTCACCTTGAATCTGAGGTAATACACATACTTTAATTTCCACGCGATCATGTGGGGAGGAGGTTGACGTAAACTCTGAGACCATGAAGGCAAACAAGTATGTTGACATCCTCTGTGTTGGATGAAAACGAGTGTATTTCCAATCATCTATGATATTAGAGCCTGAGAGTGGGAACAAGGAAGCCAAAATAAGGAAGGACATCTTTTATTCTGTTATCACTGTCTGTCTTTAATTGCCATGTTACCAGAAGACAAGTTACTGTGTATTGAATACTGGCATTAAAAAAGTTTGTTTTTTCACCATGCATTTTTGCATTTCCGAGAGCTGTTGTGTCTCGCCTGTGGATGATAGTCACATGAAACACGGCCTTCATTTCTGGCTCATCGAAACAAGGAAACACTCTCCTGGCATCTGTTGGTGCCACGTTGGTGGCGGCAAGGAATCTATAAATACAGACAGAGAGTCAGCATTTCATTATCAGGTGTTATATTGAAGGAGCACAAGATAAAAACTCATGAGTGTTTTGGATTTCATAAAGAACCTCTGATAAATGACTTTAAATTGATAAGTTTCAAAGCACTAACAATTTTCCTTATGTCTTTCAAATACTGGGGGAGACAGTGGTTTTTATATGCACAAAGTAACACACACAGGAAGCCATGGGGACTTGAACTTTTAGGACCAATGACAGCAGGCAAAGACCACTGTGAGCAGTGTTTTGATCTGTGGATTTGAGTAAGTGTAAACAGATGTGTAAAGACAGCAAGGAAAAGACAGGAGGGAGTAACTGGAAGAATATCCTGTTTCCTGTGGGTTGTCCTGGGACAGAATGAGGTATGAATAATGTAACAGCGTATGTTGACCTAGACTTGCGATTAAAGGATCAGTTCTAGTAATTTGTAGCCTAATACATTAAACCGATTGATTGGTTTGAATAGAATTTGTTGTCGTTCTTTCCTATTTAATCTGAACTCCACAAGCGCAGGCAGTGTTGCTAATATAGCATTTTTGTCACTAGATTTATCGACTTTTCAGACACTTTTTTTTTTTTGAAACAGCAGTCAGCAAATTATCTTGCCACTTACTGGACAAACCTTAGCGTCTTTCCGCTGAAGAGAGTCGACAATATTGCCCTTGAAGCGCAAATATGTTGTATTTGAAGTCTCCCCCCCCATCTCTCTATGCGTCTCATTCAATTGAGCACACGGCAGCTGACTCATTGCTGTGAACGAGCTTCTAATTTTCTCTCCGTAAGTAAACGTGGCTGAAATCACAGCGGGGATTTGATGTGCGGACAGAGAGTAGGAGACAGGCAGACGGCTAGTGCTGAAACTTGCCAACACTATGTATAGAATGCAAATATGACGCAATGGCGTAATGAATATGTTAATTGGCATATTGTCAGCTTGCGACAATTAGCAACTTTTTGAGCAGGCTTTTCATTGAAAGTATTTGTTTGCTACGGAAACGTATTGCTGCCACACCAGAAAAACAAAAAGGGATAACTGTCACGCTATAATGGGAACGTTATCACGTTATAACGTTAAAAAATGTCACATTATATCGTGATAACTTTGTTAGAAGTTTCACGTTATATAACGTGAGAAGTTTGTTTCATGTTACAACGTGAAAAATATGTACTGACTCTAATAGTCAGTTCTATGTAAATGATTAGACTGATTTTTATGGAGCAGGGAGGTACATTTTCAATTTGGATTATAAAATATCAAGGTTAGGGTCAAAGTTTAGTTTTAGTTTTTATTTTATACCATACTTCAAAACTGCAGCCAACAGCTTCACATAGACTGTTGTTGGTTTTGGGAAAACTGCATCTTTTGTTATCTCTTGTTCACTGTTTGAACAGGAGTTTGATGGAGGGTTAATATTAGTTCAGCCTCTCCTCATTCAGTGGAGAACATTTTTAGCAGGAGCCAGAGGTGTGAGGAGGTGGTTTATTAGATAGATCCTCTGCATGATAAAATATTTTTAACCTGCTTCTCAAGTTGTGACTCTGTTACCTATCCATGTAGCTGGCAGGCTGCCATCTTTGTTTTAAATTGGAAATTAAGGGTGGTTACTGGTTAAAGGGATCTTTAAGGATTCTTGAAATAATTCTATAATTTCTTCTAATTCAATAATTAGAAAATAAATTTAATTACTTTATCAATGAGTAATGTGTGCTATTAATCCCATCTCTGATTACAAAGCAAAGAATCACAAATTGATTGATTATCAGAAAACAAAAGCTGGATATGGTTACCTTACAACACAGACTTTTAGATGTCAAACAAGAATACCTAATACTATAGTCTCAGCAGCAAGCAATACCACCATATTTACTTTAACTTTCTGTCTCAATTGACTCTGTGGCAGTCATGGCATTGCTAGAGAACACAAAAAGTGGATTAATCTTAAAACTAGACTGACATAGTTGTTTAATTTCTCTAGAAACAAAAATGTATGCTATCAAAATACTTTAAAAGATGCCATAATCACTCTCTGCAGAAATATTAAAAGTTTTGTATACAATGTATATTTATATTTCTTACCTCTCTGCATTTGTATCACCTTCATAAGCTGGGAAACCATCAAAATATGAGCTTACATACAGCGCTTCATTATATTCTGATAATTCTCCCTTAAAAGCCAGAGACAAACTGTAGTTTCCTTGCTCCAGAATATCATTCAACTGGATCTCAAGAAAGTTACTCGGGTCTTCATGATGCTTTACTGCAGAAACACCCATCTTCTTATTTGTGTTTTTGTTCATCACCACAGGGTTAGAAACTGTCAGGTCCTTGCTGTGGAGGTAGATGGTGCGAGTCCTCTCAACACAATGAAAGTTGACAGTAGAATTTCCCGTGAAAAGCAGTGTCTGGTTGGGACTGGTCACATTTACCACCTCGATGATTTTGCTGTAGAGGTGAGGCTGGAGGAAGATCTCGTAACTCTCAGGTATGAGATTCCTTGGCAGTCGCATGACAGGTGGTGGTCCCATGGTGGTGGACGGGAAGGTTGGACGGGGTGTTGGGTTCATTGTAGAGATCTGAGTTTTGTACAAAATGATCATGGTGACAATGCCAGCTATAGAAGAGACAGTAAGGACGATAAAAGCAGCGGCGGCGACCTTGGATATGTATAAGTTTTTTGCCATGGTGGCTGCTTCCTTTGCTCTGTCTTGAAGGTCCTGTTGCTTGACTCGTAGAGATGAGTCTGTTGAGTCCCAGAGCTTGTATGCGTCTGGTCTGCAATGACAGATCTGTGCACATCCAAGTAACCTCCCTCCCATGAATAGGGCTTGGCCTTAGCAATTAAGGGTCTGTACTTAGATTAAGCATTAACTCGGGCTTTGCCGAAGGAGCAAAGAGTAAGCCTTATAGTGTGAATAGAGCGATGTTCATTGGTCTTGTAGTAAATGATCAGTCAGATTGTGCTTTCAAACATCTGGAGGTGGTTACTGTGGTCTTTCCACTAATACAAGGTTAGGTAAACCTCAAGGAACACTTCATCCTCACACTGCACTCTCCAACCTATCACACACAGATTTTCTCACATTCCCCTTCTTTGAACACAGGACACACTGCCTGAAACATCATAATCACATATGCCCTGGACAGAAGAGCTGCTGGAGAGAGAGTTCCAAGTTGCAGCGTCCTTTCCTTCAAATACTGTCATCCACAGCAAGGCAAAATCAGTGCAGCGGGTAAGATGATGGCTTACAAACATAAATTGGAAAAGAGATCCTGTGAAACTGACAAGCTCCAAATAAGAAGCATATGAGGGAGGAGTGTTGAGTGGCCTGGAGAACAGGGGAGCAAAAAGAGGAGGAGAACAGAAAATGGAGTGATTTGGAAAATCAGTGAATTGCCTGGAAAGCCCCAACTTCTCTCTCACACACACACATTCCTCACCTTAGGAAAGAAAACACAGATAGACAAATAGGCAAAATGGCAACCATATAGGAAAACAGGGCCTGAGCTGGGTGTGGTGGCAGTTATTTGTACTGAAAACAGATGTTCCTGTTGGAGGATAAAGGACAATAAATCAAACCCGGCATATTGAAACACTAAGATGGTACAACAATGCTGACAAATCATCATCACAGTGAGGCCAGACCCAAGTGGAGACCACATTCCTGTCTTGCATTATGCATTATCTCTGATCAATGGCCTGTTGCGGATGCAATGATGTTTCTGACACTTGCGAGAGCACTTTGTGGTGTCATACACTTGACAAAAATATTATAGTAAATTCTATCCATCTAGTCATGGCGTTAACATGTGTAGCAATGCAAATAAAAAAGAGAAATAATTCTCTGGTGTGTACTTAAAAGAATGCTCTATTGTATTACAGAATACTCAAAACCATCATTTTATTATGTGAAAAAAAGTCTTATGGACCAGATGTTCCAACATCTGTCATTCTGTCACATTGTGCAGGTGTTGTTTTCAAGATGGATCTATTCCTTAGAAAATAGGAGATCATCAATTAAATTATTCATGTTTCTTGTGATACTCTCTCTCTCGCCACACACACACACGCATACACACAATATCTGTGGGGACAAAGATTTGCCCTTATGCAAACCTTTACCATTCCCCTAACCTTAACATTAACCAAATTGGAACCTGAACCCTAAAACCATGTCTTAGCCCCCCACCAGGATACAAGAATTAGAAGAACACACACACACACACACACACACACACACACACACACAAATAATAACGACAGAGTACAATTATTTGTATAGGAATCTTGTGAGATGTACACTCAAAGGTTCCATCATATCAACAAAATCTCACACATACATTGATATATCCTTAAGAAAATAAATACCCTAAAGCACACATCTGCAGCACAAGTACTGGAGTGAAATGATCAGAATCCACTGGTCTAAAGACACAGCATTACACTAGTGCAGTTATAAACACAACCATGTTTCTGTTGCGAGACCTTTGGGAGAGAAATCCTGTTTGCCAAATCTTTGAGAGTAAGGTCCTCTACTGATAAGGAGGATAACTGCAAAGGCACTGATTCCATTTCTCTGCTGTCAGAAGCAAACAGTTGAGGCTCATTGTACAAATTAATGAAAATATAATTTCACAAGTTTACATACACATAAAATATATGGAATCCATGATCACAAACAAAAACTTCATCCACTCATGAAAACTGGAATTTGGTCACTTGCTTGCTACAGTGATTTGAACACCAACCTTCATTACAGCAATGGAAATGTGCAAAAAGTTTCCAACTATCATTTCAAGATAGGCAGGTTAGTTTTAAAATCTCATAAAACCGATACCATAGCCCACTGTGCTTTAAAAGGAACACACACAATAAAATTCCACTAACATCACACATCAATAATAAAACAACCAAAAAGGGGCACTAAAGAATAAACATGTCTGGTGCAAACTGCTCCAGCATTGAATGAACCCTGGGTTAGTTTTGCTGCATTCTTGACAGGCTATGATTAGAATTACACCAGATTAATACTGTCTGTCTGAATGTGCCAAGAATTTAGCAGTCATGTCAACAGTGGTGATACAGAACTAGCTTGGGTTTATAGGTAATTTAAATTCAGAATGAGGATTTGGTCTTAATGACCCAGGGTCAGTACCCATCAATTTTGAGAAGCTTTTTGGTCCTGCACTGTGCCTTTATTTGCCACAAATTTAGGATACAATGAATGTGTTCTATTAGCACACGGTGAGTTCATGTTTAACTTTAAATATTTACTGAATGAACACAACTGATCATGTCTGCCATTTGTATAATTTTCTAGTAGAGGACTCACTTTCTTTACAGCTTTGCTGATCAATTAGAAACAGTAACTGTCAATACACCTGAACTCAATCAATTTCTGAACTAATAACAACAGTACAATTACTGTACAGTACAGTACAGTACATGTCAGTTATTGACAATTGAGAGCATTTTATCCTTTGTCATCTCATACTGGGAATAAAGGAAAAAGTATATTATAAATATTTAGAAATTTCAGTCCTAATATTATATTGTAATATACACTCGTAATATTAGAAGAAGAAAAAAAGTCTGAATGTTGAGGATAATGTTGTAAAATTGCAAGTATAAAGTTGTGATATTTCAAGATTTTAGTACTTTGACCAGGGTGGTGTTTATATCATATTATGAAATTTTGTTGAAATTACCACTTTTGTCTTATTACACAGCAAATGATTCTAGACTTTGACATGTCAGAACATTAACACTAATATAAAATGACTTTTTCAAGTTTATATCTCCAAAAATTTTGGCTTTATTCTGGATAGTTTTGTTTCTTTCCCTCAACAGTGGGCTCCAGCATGCTGTAGCAGGCTAAATTCTCCTCATCTTGGCAAAGCCATTACACTCTGTCATGTAGTCCTCTTTTCATAATCCACGGGTTATGCACACTACCACAGAGCTCTAGTGGAAATGAATCCAGACTAGCACAATGCGATCAGCATGAGGCAGAAGCACCTTTGCTTTCTGGAGATACTGGACAAACAATTATGGACATACTGTTTATCACTGTCTTGTCAACAAGTGTTTCCAGACTAACAGTGGCTTACTGCTTTGGAAACAACTTACAGTGATTTCATTTCAAGTCTCAGTTTTATCTGCAGCTATGTGCAATGAATGTATGTTCGGTTTGTTCAAATCAATATAAAACTGGTGTATTCTAAGTCAATATATTACTTTCTGGATTCTACCAATTGATGACCAGCTGTAGATGTACTTCATTTACTGTTGTTCAGTTGATTACCAAAGCCAGCTGTCTAGATGCTGTACACAGTAACAGGACTGTTCCAGGATAGCAGACAGCTCCCCATAGCTCTCCTCTCTCCATGTGGGAAGGAGCCTCTCATTGTTTAGAGCCTGAAGCTTTGGTGTCCCCTCCCGGAGGACGTGGTACAGGCAGGGCCACCGGTGCTGAATCCTCAGCCTGGTTCTCCGGTCCAGTGTGATACCGCGGACAATCTTTTTGGCTCGAAGCTCCCGCAGGGCAGGTAGCTTCAGACAAGAGAAGACTAGACCTCGACTGGGCGACACGTCCAGGAATTCCAGAGACTGAGACTCCAGGGTGTATGAGATGCCCAGATTCCTCAGTGGCACCAGGATATGTAAAGTCAGAGACTTCAGGTTAGGCAGAGATTTGGTTAGGGTCTGCAGTGTTGAGGGAGTCACTCCTTTAAAGACCCAGAAGTATTTGAGCTCAAGGACTCGGAGCTGCTGGAACTGGGTGAGCAGCGACACAGACAAATCGGACCAGTCGAAGTGTAGCCGCATCTTAGAGATGCGTGGGCAGCTGTGGGTGAGTTTGGTCAGCAGCTCCTGGAAACTCGTCACCTGTCAAATCAAATCAAAAAGATAACATGGACATTTACCTGTATAACAAGAAGATGGTTAGTATTTACATGTTAGTATGCAAAAAAATGTCAGTAGTTCCCAAACTTTTCCTGCCATGCTCCCCTTTGGTAGCTAAAAAAAGGTTATGCCCTCCCAACATGTAAACAGCATTTGTTTCTAATCAGCCTATACCAGTTTGTACAAATTAAAAAAAGTTAACTTATGCCCAACCTGATTTTTATGCACAAACTACATGAGGCTCTCAGTCCTGAAAGTGCACAGCAAGGTAGGCTTCTTCATATTTTGGAGCGAATCAGGTGTCTGCTTGATGAATATCAGCAGCTTTTCTTTTTTTTTCTCCATATAATAAAACAAGCTGTCCATGTTGTACTCTACATGTCATTTTGCTGAATGAATCTTGGTAATGTGAATTTGGATGTCCTTCCCAGCATCACAGCATTTTATTTACAGCAGACATTGTGATGAACCATAGCTGAAAAGCACAGGTGGGACTAATGCAATAACACAACACAACTTAATTAGTCTATTACTTATACCTGTCTTTGCCCAGTCACCCTCATGAGGCCCTTTGGTAACCACTGCATTACAATATGGTGACGTCCAAAGGGTCATTTTGATTTGTCATAGTAGGAAAAGGAGAGATGTTACATCAGTGGTAGCTACATTCTATTAATGAGCCCCAGTAACTCATGACAGTGCGACAGTGAGCAGGATGTGATTACAAGAAAAGCAATTCTAGGGCCCTGGTATTGTACATGCAGGCTGCCTGACATGGCTTAGACACTTAACAGAGCCACTGTTGTTGTATTACTTGGACTTTTGCTTTTTCTGCTATAACAAATCAAAATCTCTGCTGTTAAACAGTTTATTGTACGACTCTGAAACAAGAGCAGCTAAATGGAATTCAGCCATCATTCATTCATTCTGTGACTTGTGAAAAAGGTCTATATAAACAACACCATAAACTAAGGCCCCAGAACATACTGTAGAGTAAAAGCAACATCTGTCTAACACAGTATGTATGCAGTATATTGACATTAGAAAGTTTCAATAAAACAAACTGTAAGACTTGAAGCTGTTTTATCAACTGTACAAAGAAGAGAACAGTGTCCAAGAATCTGAAGATTTCTGACCTGATCATTTCCTCACAGGAAAGGAAACCCAAACTAGTAACTTTTAGTATTACAGACCAACCACAGTCTGAGTTTACTGTGTGCAGTTTACAGAGGTCAAAATACCTACAAGACTTTTGGGTACATAAGTCACCTCTTGCTGCAAGTTAGGGGCCACCAAGCTAACAGTTTTAATTCTAATCTGGATTCACGGTGGGCACTAAAGAATTTACCTGGTCCATTTTGGTAATGCTGTCCTGGTGTGAACTGGAGCTGGAGTGGACCCTAAGGTCCAGCGGCTCAAGAAGAGTAAAGGTCCAGTTGAGGTCCAGGTGGCTGAGGTCTCTGCAGTGAACATTATTTAGCAGGTGGCTCAGCAGCTCGCCCCACTTGTTGCAACGATCCCCCAGGTCGAAGCTGGCCTTCAGTGTTAGCAGGCTTGCCCGGCGGGAAATGAGGTGGTGGGTGTAATGGTGGACCCAGGATTTCCACCTCTCAAACTCACGGTTGGAAACAAGCAGCCCCTCCTGACCCAAATGGAAGACACCACGACGGGAATAGTCAGCCACTCGCCACAGCTTCCATGAGCGGATGAGACAGCTCCAGCTCAGGCAAACCAGAGCGCAGCTACACTTATCCACCTCATTCAGAAAAGACAAGACGTGCAGCTGACACTCCACTGGCAGGAGGTTGAAAGGGAAGTAGTCGTCTGCTGCCTTCCGTCGACTGCTCACAGGAACCAGGGGTCTTTTCCGCGGTGACATGATGACAGATAAGGAAATGATGCTGGTGGTCATTGGAGAAGGTCAGATTCTCCACCGTGTGGTCTTGTGGTCTGGTTTTGCCATAAATATCCCCGGATTGATGAAGTCTTTAAATTAAAGGAAAGAAACAGAGATAAAATAATTTACAATGCTGACTTTTTTCTTCCTTTTTAGTAACAGGCAGAAAAACACCTTCTCTGGTTCACTAGGTGGTCTGTCTTAAAGCAGGTAATGCAACACGCACTGAAAGGAGATTATCATCCAAATTCACCCTCATTTTTACACCTAACAGGATAGCTCAGTTAATGCTTGTACATTTGGACTATTGCTTCCAAAAGCTAAAAAACTAAACAACTAACTATAAAGGTAGAGCTTCGTTGGGACGTAAATACACTCCCTGTCCGACACATTTGCTTATATTTTAAACTCTTACATACTCAGGACTTAAAGCTTTCGTTCAGGTGTTTTTATTTGGAGTCTAAGTCGAAGTCGAACGTACCATATATGAATTTTTCATTAGATGGCTTTCCCTTTTAAGTCCAGAAAGCAGATTTTGGTAGTTGTACCGTTATGGTGGAGCTGACAAACCAGCCAATTTCCATAGAGGCTGGTGTAACGATATCCCTTTGAAAAAGCCGTACGTGTAATGTGATATACACGTGCTCTTTGCTATCGAGAATTTAGTGACACGTCGGTTTGTAGCATTGGCAGCTCCGTTGTTTGCTCTCCTTTGCTGACCATGCATCTTCTGTCAAATTAACAGGTGAACATTCAAAGATGTACACCCATATATTCTCTAGTGGAGACTGTGTGATTGTTTTGCACTATTATCAAGACTAAAGTTGTGTGTTTACCTTTTGGTCGAACGGCTCCCCCCTCGTCCTCAGTTAAAAAGCTAATCTGCTCGGAGCTAGCAAAGAGGAGACAAAGGAGTTTCAATTCAAGGCTAATTGTCGCGCATTGCTGAAAGTTTTACTGAATCGACCTTATATCCGAACGCATCGGTAACTATAAAACAACTTACACAAATGCAAAACTAAAAAACGGTAAAGAACAGTACTCAATTATCTGCCGAACAGCTGAGTTCTGTTGTTGTTTTTGTTATGGCTCGTTGGTGATGTCGTCATCAAAGTGCGTTGGGCTGCATGTTTTGTACCCCGGCGTTGCAGCATCGGGCGGTAGTTAATGTTTGAAAAGAAACGTTTTAGAGGAGTAAGTGCTCTGACATCGAGCCAATCAAAAAGCCTTCGCAAATGATTTAACACCCAACGCAAAAGAGACGAAGCTGATCAACAATATCTGTATGTAGTACTGCAGAATCTTAAGCTGATTTAGCACGCGCCCTCTGTTGTTTTCATGCAAAACTAGTAGAGAGGAAGAGGGAAAGTGCATAGCTTTTCTGCCTCTTGTTTGTTTCAAGCGATTAGACCCGTAGTTAGAAACGTGTTTGAATTGTGAATTTGTTAATTGCGTTGCTTGTAATGCTATTCTATTCTATTCTATTACTCTATTCCTGATTGGTTATATTTTTTCACCAGTAGATGGCACTCTGATATACAAAAACACCTTGAAGGGCAACCTCATCTGACATCGCTCTTAAACTGCGGACACTAACCACCTCCTTCTCATGCCTGCCTGCAGGCCTGGCCTGAAGGAACCAATAAAACGTCTGGTCCAAACAGACCACATTTCCAGGAACAAGTAAAGCAGTACTGTTTCCACATTCACACTGACCACTAGTTTTTGGTCAGTGTGAACAGGTGCTGAGTCACAGGAATATGATCTCACTGTGAACGTTACATTGTCCTACAGCTCCCTAGAGTGATGTTCAATTTCACATACTGTGTGTGTGTGTGTGTGTACAGTTACACCCCATACTTTTAAAATACATTAGATATAAAGTAGCTGTTACAATCAAACAGGTTAGAAGAGAATGATTCACAGGCTCCTTTGAAAGTCAAATTTAATACTTGTATTCCATAAACACGTCCTGTCCAACATCGAAGCCGAGCAATATTTTGACAAGTGCATAACAGGTGTACTCACATCACAACACGTGCCACTTCTCTATCAACTTCAAATGGTGATAAAAAAAATGTCAATAATGTGTCAATACACATCAGCTCTAAAACCGATGTCTTAAATGCTTTAAAGACTCTTAGCTCAGGTGCCATGAGGTCGAAGGGACTGCCAGCAGAGGATTATGTGGAGGCACACATCTGGGGAAGGCAACAAAAAATTTCAGCTGCTTTCAGGGTTTCCAAGACCGTAGCGGCCTTCATTATTCTTGAGTGGAAGGAGTTTGGAACAACCACGACTCTTTGTTGAGCTGGCCACCCAACCAAACTGAGCAATCAGGGGAGATGGCCTTGGTCATTTCGGTGATTCTAGCTGAATTCCAGACATCCTGTGGGGAGATGGGAGAAACCTCCAGAAGGACAGACATTTCTAAGCATCATGTCCAGTTTCCGCCAGACATGATGCTTAGGGTTTGGGCCACACAGCCCAATCTTTTTTCATCAGAAAACGTTGTTTCTCACGGCCTGAGAATCCTTTCGTTGTTTTTTTCTTTCCCATCTTTCACCGAGGGGAGGCTTCCGTCTGTTCACTGTGCCATAAAGCCCAGGTCGGTGGAGCAGTGCCGTGATGACTCTCCCTCCTGAAGAATTAATCATCACGTCGGATGGTTCCTGAAGGCACCGTCAGGTTTGTTGTGGTCCTGCGGGGCTATGTCCGAGCCAACCAATGAGAGAGGGGAAGTTTAGTATTTGTCATGTGACCACGCTTCCTCCCCGCCCTGCCCACTCTCCCTGTAAATAGGCGGGTACCTCATATTTAATTCAGTCATTGCCAGTGTGCGTGCTGTTTTTGTTCTCGGTCCCTGACTTCTCAGCGAAGAGCGACACGCATTTTGTCAACTGAAAATAAAGACAAAACATACAGCGCCCCAGTGTATCTACTGAGAGAGAAGACATTTGTAACCGAATTATCCAAATAAATTCCCCTACGACACCAATCAGAGAGGGGCGTTTAGTATTTGTGTTTTCTTTCTTTCTTTTTCTTTTGAAAAACCAAAATGAAAACCAAATTTATCAACGGGGTTTCTTCTCCCTCTATGTCGCTGGGTCTGCTGGTGACCGAGAACGCCTTGCAGGTTCAGCCCGACGCCCAGGAGGATTGTAAGGAGCTGGTCTGCCCCGATCAGCCCGACCTGGACACCCAACGCAAAGCTTATCTGTGGTGCAGAGAGTTCCTTCATGGAGCCTGGAAAAGCCTTGATGAAGACGATTTCCATATCACCATCATAAGGTACAATGTGTTCATTTTCTTGTTTGATGGACATTGGTTGATTGAAGCTAATGTATTAAGGATGTTATATTTCATGTACCCTCTTGTTTCAAAAAGCCTTAAATATTGAGTATTTGTATCGTTTTGAACACTTCAGTTTCAAAATGTGAACCAGACCCGCTCTCCCTTTAAACTGGACAGACTTAAGTAATGATGTCATCCTCACACAAATCATGGAACTGCATAGACCTAAACAGCGAACAGTGGAACAAGGGCACTGATGAGACGACATGGCTATTTTACTGGGGTATCAGTTGTTAAATAAAGTAGTTCTTACTTAATATTTCTAAATTCATTTCCAGCGTTTCCAGGGTAGCTATTAATTCATATTCCACAGACCAACATCTATCAACAAAAACTGGATTTTTCCTTAAAATTCGGTATTTTCTGACATTTAGGGACTGTTAAAGATGATGATTTTATTGTAAAAACGATGTCATAACAGCAAATGATGTTAAGGAACAATGGCTTGCAGGCATTAGCTGAGCTAGTTAAGATTTGATTGAGTAAGTTCTAATATGTAGCTGTTACATTGAAGCCATACCAGATTTACAGTATTATCCTCAGTAACTTCTTTGAAACCATATGTAAAATTGAGAAAGATAAGGGAGTCTGAACTTACAGTAAATTGTTAATGAGAATAATAACAAAATAGAAGTCCCTTTGTGTTATAATGAATCATGTTGACTGACTGTTTGTCCTCCAGGGGTGGTCTGAGCAACAAGCTGTTTCTGTGCAGCCTCTCTGACAGTCTGGACACTGTTGGGGACGAGCCAAGGAGCGTCCTCCTGCGCCTCTATGGAGCCATCCTGCAGGTGGGAGCCACATCTGATCACTTGTCTCTGACAAACAGCTAAACTCTGTTCTACTGTACAAACAGAATTAGTCAAACTCTTCACAAGAATGTCTTGTATCTGAAAAATGAGTTTCTCTCAGTACTATGTCGTTACTACACTGTAATTAATGAAGTTAAGCTGCTTTTGATGTAGATACTGTAGGTGCTGCTGAGTGGAACAGACAAATAACAACAGAAATGTAAAAATCATACCCTGTTTGTCTTTAGACTAAAACTATAAGAATGTCTTGTCAGCCTTTAGCACAGTGATGATGTGTAATTGGGGTCACAGGTTACTTTACTGCTTGAGATGATAACAACAGAAAGCAGACAAACAAACAAGATTATATATACAGCTGTGTGGTATGACAGTGCCACCACCACAGGTTGTTCTTGTGTGTGTGTGTGTGTGTGTGTGTGTGTGTGTGTGCATCTGTAGCATCTTTGCATATGCTTATGTTAGTGTATGCATGTGCAGTTATGCCTTCATGCGCACGCGTGTGTGTGTGTATGTATGTGTGTGAGTGTGCGTGTTAGCCATTGTTGTACGGTGATGTACCCCCATGGCTGTACATGCATGTGTTCTTTGCCGTAGGCTTCCCAATGGAGCGTGCCTTGGGCACTCTTGTTCCCAGGTGAACCCCACCAAAAAACACGGTACAGTATGAGATCTCTGAAATCTCAGCCTAATACAAAGATGTAACACACACTTACATAGCTCAAACCCGGCTGCCAACACTGGGAAGATACAGAATGGAGGGAAAACAAAGTGCTGAAAGACCTCTCCTGTCTGTCTCTTTTCTTTTCTGAATCCCTGCTTTTTGTTTCCTTGTCATTAAGAAGTCAGCTGAATTTTTGAACTAGCAGACAAACAGAGGAGCTGGAGGATGAATCTGCATATTTACAGCTCGCTCAGCTGAAAAGATACAACAGAAACAAGGAAAGTTATAAGCCTATGTGCAATCTTGCAGCTCCATGGTGGTTGCAGTTAACACAGAGAGATAGCTGTATCTCCTACAGTGACGTGGCTGGTCTGTCCAGAGTTCATGATCTCAGCTTCCTCTAGGGCAGACACATTCTGCAGTATTGCTAAGTGCAACAGAACTACTCTAAAGATAACAATTCAGTCACCATCACACCCGCTGCAGATTGATTTAACCTGCAGGTGTTGAGTGACAAGAGGTCGAGGACTTAACAACATTTGGACAAGATTCCTGAAAACGCCACATAATAATTGATTGAAGTCTTTATTTGGTTCTTTTTCACTAAACAAAAAACAAAGTGAAAAGACAAAAACTAAAATTTTACATTTCCAGTAACAAACCGAAGGGGTGTAGGCTGAAGCTAAAGCTTTTTAACACCTACCTTTCTCACTTTATATGGACATAAATATCACTAAATCAGGTTAATGACAACAACTGGCACAGATTATTAATATGATTATTAATATAACATTTCTGCTGTTTCTAGTATTGTCACATTAGTTTTAACTTTCCATAATATATTTCACAATTAATTTATTCTTATAAAGTTTTTTGAATACAACATGTTTTAACATTTTCAGAGCAATCATTCCACAGTTTCACACCGTTTCTCCTGCTGGCATTTCACTCAGTTTATATAGCACCAAATCACAACATATATTATCTCAAGGTACTTCATTGTGTAAAGTACCTTGAGATAAGCATTTGACGACAGTGGAGAAGAAAAACTCTCTTTTAAATGATTTCAGCATTTGAGGCGTTGTTTCTAACACATGCTGTTTGTTCCAGCTTGCTCTGATAAATAAAAGACAAAGTCAAAACACAGATGCAGCAGTCTGGGCTGGTCACTTTCTTGCTTTCTGAGCCTTTAAATTTGTCATTTTGCAAATTATTCATTTCATATGTGCATTTAATACTGGCCTGATGAGACCTGCATTAAGTATTAACTAAAGTCAGGGTAATTGCTAATAGGCATATAAGCTGTTAGCTTTTATTGCTTGGGATGTCTGACAGAGCAAAAGCGCTGTGTCCTTCACCAAGGCAACTGCCGCCATCTCCGTCATGACAGAGCCGTCTCTCAGGAATTAGTGATGTCCCATCAGAAAGCTAATATGATTACGGAACTCAGATGTCATTGTCAGAGTGCACAGGTACTAATGATTAAACAAACCCTAACTGCACTGGAGCCAGTGTTTCTCAGTAATGAAGATATGTGAATAGCATGTCGGAAAATGAGAAGATACACCAAATGAACAAATCCAACAGCAGGCTTTTGGTAATAGAGAATAGTTTTATCTCTTCTACTCAGAGGTAACCTCTTCTTTTTTACTGTTTTTGGCTTCTGTTTCTGCTTTCTCTTTCTGGCTGTTGTGTTAAGCAGGTAGTCAGGGGAACACTGTGATTAGTTTGAAAAATCCTCTGCACTGTCATGTCCAAAAAACTTGGTGTGTCTTGAGCTCATACTGTACTGTATGCACTGCGGGCATGGCTAGATTTTGATGTCTGGCACTCATGGGCAGCTTCATGTGTATTCATGGATAGTTCTCTCCTTTTTCTTTTGTTGATAGATGTCCTGTAATAAAGGGGATTCCCAACAATCAAACAAAGAAAATCACTTCCAAGTAAGTAACCAATGATGGTGAGACCAGTATCTTTGCAGAGTGTCACCCAGTGTCCATTCAGTCACCATGTCATTCACCATCTCACTGTTCAGCCTCCTGATGTCTGAAAACATTCTTTTGCTTCCCTAAAGTCTCCTCTTACTGAACTCTCTTGTTGAGACGGGGTTTCATTCTAACCAGCCAGAGTTTTCTGATCTCCACAGGCAACAGTTGTTTCAGGGGAATCGCAGAGTGGGCTGAACCTCTGTAACCCCTTGGGTTTCTGATTTTTGATGTAACACCTGTGCCCCCCCCAACCCTGACCGCATGACTGTGTTGGACGATTCTACAGTCACAGATTTCAGTCAGCAGAGGCAGCTTATACATCAAACAAACCTGATTAAAAGACTATTATTGTGGTAAAATGAGCTCATCTGGTTTGAATTCAACAGCAAAGTTCAACTGAGGATATTCTATCTGGAACACAAGACTGCATGCACCAAGTCAGACATTATTAGATACAGCTTTTAAAAGGACCTTGAACAACATTACTGCAGTACGTTCAGAGAGCTACTGCTGGCAGCCTGAGGCATTGCCAAGCCTTATACCCACCCACATGACCTAGAAGTTCCCTCACTCTGCATCATGTCATGTGATTACGACCCTTGAACCTCACATTATGAGGCTGATGTCATTGAGGTAAGATCCATCAGTACAACAGAACTATGTCATACTGACTAGAGCCCAACTGATGCATATATCAGCTGATTTAACAGAAAAAAATAACATAAGATTTTTTGATAAATATCCCTCACATTTAGTTACTGAAGTGTCCCATATATGCACTGAGCAGGACATTGTGCAGTGGACAAATAAACTTACATGACAATGATTTTATCCAGTTTATCTCTTTACTAGTACTCTTTTATTTCTGTAGAAAAAGCATAGATAAAACTCAACACTTCATGCAGATGTTTCACATTAAAAGCCTTCCAGGTGCTCAAAGGTTGTTATCCCTGCTGTTTTGTAGACTTTTAGGTTGAAACATCTGCAGGACATGCTGAGTTTTAGTGCCAGTAACTTAGTGCTAAAAGGCAGTATTAAAACAGTGTATCTGTAAATACATGGCAGTAGAGTGGTGAGTATAACATAGCTATATTAAATTAGTGCTGTGGAAGAGTACATTATATAAAGGATAGTACAACAAGTTGTACTTTCCATGATTGCAATGGATGATGTGGGGGGTAAAAAAAACACTTAACATATAGACACACAACACATATGTCATAAGTCGTAGGTGTCTAGTTAAACCATCTGATAGTGGTCATGGTATAAACTGAAGTGTACTTTTAATTCCACCCACTCTCATTATTAGCCCCATTCTTTGTTTCTTTGCACCTGTTGTCAAGTCAGCTGGGATTGGTACCTGCAGTATAGATAATGAATGAATGTTTCTTTATGTTGTATTTCTGTTTAAAAATATATTGGTCAATATATCGTTATCAGGTATTTTGAACTCAGATATAGTAACCCAATGATGAGATCAGCCTCAAGAATTCAGTACCAGCTTGACTGATAATAGTTTTGAGATTACATGCATGTGATGATATATTACCTATGTCTGTTATATTACCTATTTTACCAAGTATATTATCTACCTATGTGCAGTAAGTGTCCTTATCACTGTCCTTTAACACTGTTGTACACAGATACCTGGAACAAAGGTGTAACACTGGCTCTGTTTATTTCAGATGGATTTGACCGGTCTGTTTTAATACTCTGTCCCCTTATGGGATTACTGACATACATAACAGAAGTATTGCGGTTAAAGAGTCAGCTGTCGGCAGCTCACGGTACTCCTGCTGCAACACTCCAAGGCCAGTCACTAAATATCTCAGAGCAGAGGATAAGCACTGATATGGGAGCATATCTGAACATTAAGGTTTAAATGTAATCAAAACAGAACAGAACCTGATCCCAGAGACTACATCAGCTGTCAGAGTGAATGTAATAGGGGTTGAAATGACAGAGAGAGTGGGACCTCCTATTCATTCAAAAAGGATTTTCAGTTTACTGCAGGAAGTTTCTGGATCCTGCCCAAAAAGAAGAAAATAGTGGAAATTCCTCTGTCTGAACCATGGATGTATTATGTGAACTGCATACTGGACACAAAGATGGAGCCCAGTCACTTGAATAAATAGAATAGAATAGACTCTTTATTGTGATTGTATAAAACAACAAAACTTCAGATGCTCTCCAATAGGTGCTTTCAAATGCTTGTTGAAAATTAACTTTTGAACAAGTGGAAGTCTCGTCTGGGAGAGTGAGCCAAATCAAACAGGCCGATAATACAAACATGAACATTTAAAATAGGTCAGAGGAAATGACAGAGGGGTTGATCGAGGGCTGCTGGGCTGGCAAATGTAGGTTAGAGCAACCCAACTGAAGCTCTGAACATACAGAAATCCATATGCAGGCTGGATGCTGTGGATTTGAGTCAGTATGACAATGATAGCTGAGATGATGTACTGAAATACTTGAGAGAAGTGATACATCTCATAAACCAACGCCGCAGCAGTTTGAATCTTTGCTGTGCTCTAGGCTGCCAGCTGGCCCATTGTCTGGCTGTATGTGTGTCAAGATGATTATGGTAATGTGGATAATTCACGTTGGAGATTTTAAACTGGTTGTGATCAGCAGTCTGCAGATAAGGCATTACATAACCATTGGGAGTATTCAGTGAGCAAACACCCTGGGAAAGAAGCAGAATGTGCTGCACACTGTTCAGGAGATAGATGTTTCACTCGTTCAGGATGCATTTCTAGATTGTTCACTGTGTCCTTGAATCAGTGACATAATGCAAATGGTAACATTTTGCAGATGGGGCGATAGGCTTGTGGAGTATGGAATTGATCAGGTTAAGATCTGCTGAAAAAACTACTTGTATGCCAATGTTATAATTCCCAATATTCTTATACTGACCTAGTGGGAAAATTTTAAAGATTCTGTCCTTAATTAGCCATATATAATCAAATATGAAAGTGCAGATTTTTGCAGATGACAGAGCTCAGTTCTTGAAAATAATAGAAAATAACATCATTTTTTTTCTTTCTTACCATTCATTGCATACTCATTTTTTAATTGAGTAATTAATTTCCTATTAAATAAGAAAATAATTTGCAGATTAATGATTTAATGATTTTTACAGATGACTTACCAACAGGGATACAGGTCAACTGGTTGACAACAGTTTATGATGTCATGGATCTTACCATCCATTTCTAGCAAGTTGTCCCCTTCGAAAAGAGATTCATGAGATGCTGCCTAAAATTTCTTGTTGACCACTCTCCAGCAACAGACATCAGTGCCCAGAGTTAAGTTTTGAGCTTCTCTGTCGATGCCTCAGTACTGTTTTGTTTTGAGAAATATGTATACAGCATGGTTCAAAACTGTGTAACAACTAGGAGGTCACAAAGTGGCCAGTATTGTTTTCGTTGAGCTAGCTTCCTGCTGGATGGTCAGTATGAAACACATTCCCTGGCTTGTAGCCAAAGACCGGCACTCAGATCCAAATCTGTGTCTCTGCAGCAATTTATTTGAAGGCTCTTCACTCAGGGTTAAAATGTTATACTGCTTTTTACAGCAACCATTTAGGGATACATTTATGTGCAGCACACTGTAGTATGATTAAGAAAACCTAACATCCTAATGACAGTGGGGAAATGACATCCTGGAAGCAAGTGTATGTAGCTTTGGTCTAAATATTTGTTTTAACAGCATTCATTTATTTTCAGCAGACAGAATCTCTTACCATGACAGAGTGCAGTCAATTAAGAAATGATTAAAAATGGGTCAAACACCGCATAAAGCATTTGTGATGATGACATGGTGAAGACTTCTTGTTCATGGATTAACATTACATGACATCATCTGAATTAACTCAGATTATTCATATTACAGAGGCACTCTAACCACGTCCACACTGGACTCATTTTGTGCCACATTCCCACAATACATTAAAGTTAGCTCAGCAGAGACGTTTTCTTTGGGCCCGAAAGGTTCATCACTACCACATCAAGCAATTAAAATGATTGTTTACAGAATAGTTACATTTAGGGTAGGTGGAGCTGATCAAGAACTCTAGATGTAGTTTATTCTTAACTTTCTGCTCTCTTTACCAGTGCTTAGCTAAAAAAAACAAAAAAAAAAAACAGTGAACCTATTTGTGTCTTCATGTCAAGTCACAGTCTGAGATATACTAGTAGAAATATAGCTTTCCTAATCTGAGTTTCAGTGTCCCAGAGAATAAAAAAGCCTGCTCACTTTGTCTGGTTTCTGTTAATTAGTCAGTCATCCTTCTCTTCTGCTAATGACCTCCTGTCTATCTGATGAGAAGCCCGGTTTTCTGTCTTCTCCGCACACACAAAAGAGTGAGGCAGAATCAAGTCGGCAAGAAGTCAGCTCACAGTTTTAGTCTTTCAGGCTCCAGGACACATGTTTGTGTTGGCTAGAGAGATTCCCCAGTTAACCTTGAGCCCCTGTTGGGCTCCAGACTACATGTCTTGGTGTGTGAATTTTGTGTGTCTTTAAGATAAAGGGAGAAAGACAAGGCTGTCCTCTCTGCTTCAGCAATTTCAACAATGACCGGTACATACAGTGTGCCAACTCTTCCTGGAAGCTTTAATCTACCTCTTATGTTCTCTTCACCACTGACAGTTGAACTCAAATAACCCTAACCACAGCATTTTCTCCTCTTTCGAAGTCTTCCATCCTTCTCCTTCTCATCACCCCAGGATTTCCACTTAAGCTCCTTTCAGACACACACGGGTCTGTAGATCTTCCATATCTCTTGACAGTTGCCCTTTTTCAAATTCTGCTTCAGTCTTTTGGAGACCCATGCTCAAAAATCTAAAATTCGTTACTTTAACAGAAACCAGGCACTGTTACAGATTTAGTGTCTGAAAGGGGCTAACAGGAGAATTGTGTCATTCCTAACTCTCGATCCAAACATCACTCTAACTTTGATGTTTCCAGACTCGGTGACCAGAGGAAGCACTTTCTCATTTCTCATTCTGCTCTTATTGCATTTTACAGCACTGATGGGTGGGTACTGGTGGTGTAGACTGCTTACAAACTAAATTCTGAGCCGTTTAGTTTCTTTCTGTTGTATTTTTTCAGGGTGCCGAGGCCATGGTGCTGGAGAGTGTGATGTTTGCGATCCTGGCCGAGAGGGAGTTGGGCCCTAAACTCTATGGTATTTTTCCTCAGGGTCGACTGGAGCAGTACGTCCCTGTAAGTCAACTATTTGTTCATATGCACAGGTTTTTGTATGTTGTTGACTTGTATAACTGAATGATAATTTTCAACACTGTGGCCAAAATAACAAGAACACCCTATGCACACAAAATACTAAATACTAAAATACTGATTACTAAAAATCATGATTACAAATAAAATAAACACTTACAATATTCTGTTGACAGAGCCGTAAACTGGACACCTGTGAGTTAAGTGACCCCAGCATCTCATCAGAGGTTGCAGAGAAAATGGCTAAGTTTCATGGAATGAGAATGCCCTTCAATAAGGAACCGAAGTGGCTGTTTGGAACCATGGACAAGTAAGTCAACTAAGGCTTGTCCTGCACTGCCCTGCCTTATGTTCTATACTGTCTCACCTTCAAGTACATTGGGAAGCCCATTCTGTCTGTGTCATGGATTCTACCTATTCACTATATAATTAACTGAGCAGCTTCGAAAAAGGTCTTCAGTCAAGTTTTTTTATCCCAAGATATCATGTTACACCACTGATTAGTTATCGACGAGAATGAGGTGATAATTGGCTTATCATAATGCACCTCCGTCTGAATTACTTTCAAGTTTATTTGTTAGTTAACATGGTTTACATTGTGCAATGTTTGTCAGTGAGTGGTGGTAAAAGTTCATTGTCCTGGTCCACTTTTCTTTGAACATACTTAAGAACTGGTTTATCACTTCCCAGATTACGTAATACAAACACTGCTCATTTGTATTGCCACATGACTAATTTGGTAAATTTCCATGTCAGAAAAGAATGAGGATTCCAAAACATGATATGTAGCATTGGTTTATCTGGAATTTTACTCAAATTTATTGTTGATTTTTTTTTTCAGCTGAAGATCATAAGATGAAAGTAGGACTCGACATAATCTGGGCTGTGTAATATTATGTCTAGTAAAACTGTTTTAACTGTTTAATAAAGGTGGAATTGATTTTTTTAGAGAAGCCCAATCCTTGTAGCCACAGCAAAATCTGCTCAGGAATTGGTATGTGGGTGGGTTAAATTCCTCAGCTGATCAGCTAGAGTCCTCTATCTCCATATACTGTTTTGGCCTTGAAATTTGGTAGGTCAACAGCAAGTGGACCCAGACCCAGAGGGATTATCATTTTATGACTGAAAAGATTAGTTTTTATTTGAGAAGGAAAGTAACTGACAAAATAGTTCTTCAAAAATAGGAGCTCTTGAGAAAAAGAGAGCAGATCAGAATAACCTTTCTGTCCCTCCAATTCACTGGATAAACCATACATCTTTTGTGTGCTTTCTGTTTCCTACACACACACACACACACACACACACACACACACACACACACACATTGTTTGCACACGCACACTGTTGAAAGAGTGTCTACTGCAACAGCTAGCTCAAGCGCGACTACTACTATTCCCACTTTTTGTTTGCCATCTACTTGTATTTTTAATATTAAGGCTATTTCTGGTGCTAATACTACAGTTACTACGTTATTGTCACTACTGCTACTACTATTATTATTATATAAACTGTTATTATTTGTAAAACTAATATTTGGTTCAAATAAACATTGTTATTTTTACAATCACAAATGAATACATAATTGTTCTAAATAATTTATTGTTATTGTATTTGTAGAAGAATGAATGAACATCCACACACAAATATCTTGTCTTTAGTCCCAGTGAGGTCATCATCACTTCTGACTCTCATTCACTGATTGTAAAGATGAGTCAGGTTGACATTAAATGTAATTTGAGAACACTCACACTGTTCCTCATCATATATGAGATACAATGTCTTTGAGAGAAAGGCAGAGTCACTGTATGTGTGTGTAATGCTCTCACCAGGTACCTGAGCCAAGTGATGAGGCTGAATTTTACCAGAGAATCCCAGCTGCATCGCTTTAACCGTCTGCTCAGCTACAACCTGCCACAGGAAATGGATCTGCTCAAGTATGGACCTGCACAGACACACACACACACATTCTCACTCACTCACACAATCCCCTGTTCTGCAACAGAATGTACAAAATGTGTAGGTCCCTTGAGGGTGTATACCTCAGAAAAATCTCAGATTACCCACTGCGTATGACCTTTTAAGAGACCAGCATTTGTTGTCTCTGTAGAACTTTTGCAGAGTTTCTACCTGGAAATACCTGCTCTGAGATTATTTGAGATTAAGGTTTTAAATAGCTTTATCATAAATTGAAGCAGAGATTAATATTAATATTGACCACAGTGGTCAGTTTACAGTAGGAAGATGCACAAAGATCTCCTTAAACTCTGCTGATTACTGATCCTTTGATTTTTGACCTTTCTGTGTATGTTCAGGTCTCTGCTGGAGTCCACCCACTCTCCTGTAGTGTTTTGCCACAATGACTGTCAAGAAGGTAAAACATGTAGACATCAGTGGCCCCTTTATGCTATACCTTTGCTTTTCTCTTTCATTAAAAAATGTGTGTACTGCTTTCAGGGAACATCCTGCTGCTGAAGGACCGCCAGACCTCAGATAAACAGAAGCTGATGCTCATTGACTTTGAGTACAGCAGCTACAACTACAGGTAAGTTGGCAGCTGTGGTAAATTTCAAGAGGAGCAAATTTTTCACAAAGGATAAGTAGTGTGATATATTTCCATTGTTAACAAATCCCATGAAACCTACAACCTAATTTATTCAACCTAGCCTGCTAAATGGCGAGGTTGGGTTGTATCTTGGATTATAGCAGTGAAGTGGCATAAAGTAAAAGTGTCAGCATGAAATAACAAGAATACATTACGAAATAATATTATATATATATAGCAAGAGGAAAAAGAATGCAGCCTGCCTTGTAACTGTGTTCCATTAGCAGTTATAATTCATGGCCACCTCCCTCTGTTGAAATATTCACTGCAGCTGTTATGTAACCAGAATTTGGCAGGCCAATGGGGAGGCACAGGATGGAGGAAAAGGAAAGGCCTTAAGTAGGCCTGTCATTGTCACTAATGGATATGGTGCGGTGGATTTCCTGTAATGACATGCATAAAGGACTGGGAATAGACTCATTAACAGAATGGAGTGGAATACTGTGATTGCACATCTGAAGAAAAATGTATTTTCTGCACCTTTGAATGACATCAAATGTGTTAGGATGTGTGAATTCTTGAATGGCGCATTTATGGGGAACTGCTTAGATCACACTGGCCTCAGCTCACAGTGGATCTCGGACAAAAGTCTCTCTCTTTCTCTTTCTGTCTCCCACACATTCCCACTCCCTTGCAACTCCCCTCAGCATGGCCCCTTTAAGACTTCTCATATGCTGCAGAGCGACCATGTGACCTTCTAAACACAAATGAGTGACTGCACACACAGACCAAACACGTGAGCACATGTGCCAACATATATGGACAGGAACAACACGCCCACAAACAGACACACATAGTATGGATTTCTTTCTTTTTTTTGTCATTAACATGACATTAGTTAGAAGTGGAAACTGAAGGGAATGAGTCCAGGTCATAGACTTTATCCTACCTGCAGTGTGGAAATAAACATGCAAGTGTAAATTTAAGGCAGTGTCCGTGTGTTCTGGAAAGTCTCAAATAAAGGCCTTTATTTACCAGAATAGAAACAAAGCTTGTGTTAAAGACAGATGTGTGTGCCACTCATTGTAATGAATATATTTCATCATATCTTTAGTCAATAGGGCAGCATGGTAGTGCAGTGGTTAACACTGTTGTCTCACAGCAAGAAGATTCTGGGTTTGAACCCTGTTTAACTTGTAACTTACCCAGAGGTGTCAATGTGAGTATGAATGGCTGTTGTCTCTATATGTCAGCGCTGCGATAGACTGGCGATCTGTCCAAATAGACTGCCTCTCACCCAGTGTCAGCTGGGATTGGTCCCAGCTCTCCCATGACCCTTAAAGGATAAGCGGTATAGATAATGGATGGATATTTTTAGCCACACTAGCGGGATAGCAATATAATAGCAATATTACCAGGTTGGACAGTCCACCACTTTGGTCCAACCAATCACTGTGGTCTAGACTGAAATGTTTCAACACCTGTCAGAGTGATTGCCATCAGACTTGGAACAGATCAGAAAATCAGCCTACTGTCTACATTGATAGGTGAACTAATGACATTTCCATCAGTGGCATCCATGCTTAACTAAAATGGTGACTATGACCAAAAATTACATCTGGTGAACATCAGTGTGTTAATATTTTCATTGTGAGCATGATAAGCAATGCTGACATTAGCACATTTAGCTCAAAGCACCACTGTGTCTATGTACAGTCTCAAACTTGCAGGCATGGTTGTGAACGGTAGGTCTACACAGAAAGCATTTCAGCCGTGTTTTTCAGATCATTTCTCACTTGCATATGATGGAACACATACGCTCCTATTTCAATCAGTCCAGGTGTACACAGGCTATAGAATTGCGCTTGTGTAAGACAATTTTTCTCTCTTTTACGCACGTAACTACAGTGACTGCTTAATAACATCCCTGCATTGTCATGAAAACAATACAATTCAAAATTACACAACACACACATTGAGTTATGTAACACAAAACCGTGATAGACATCATGAGATGTCAAGCAGTCAGTACTGATTCATGTAAAGGCATCATAGGTCATTGTCTCTAATTGTTTTTCTGTCTCTCTCCCTCTGTTAACGTTACAGGGGATTTGATATTGGCAACCATTTCTGTGAATGGATGTATGACTACAACTGTGATGAGTTTCCTTTCTTCAAAGTCAATCCTCAGACCTACCCTTCAAAGGCCCAGCAGGTGTGTATGATATCTTAATACATACGTAAGATTTATTTGGTTTTACTTATGGACCAGCTGACTGGTTTGAACTTATGTCTCTATGCAGCTCCACTTCATTGAACGCTACCTGCGTGAGTCTGACAGAGGGTTTGACAATCTGAGTGAAGAGGACCAAACGAAACAGAAGCAGGAACTGTATATAGAAGTTAACAGGTGAGCTCAGATATAGGACACGGTATATGTTGACATGACATTCTCAATACGAGTTAAGACAATAGAAAGGTAAAACAAGTACAAAACAAAGTGTTTGTATATTTTTGAATGTAGATTTGCCCTGGCATCCCACTTCTTTTGGGGTTTGTGGTCTATCATCCAGGCCCGGCTCTCCACCATCAAGTTCGGATACCTGGTGAGTAAAATTTTTGTTACTTTTTGTGAGTATGTGTTTGTGTGAAAACATATGCAATATTGTCCAGGAGAGTGATGCAGTGTCAATATTTACTGTGTTAAGAACATGTCAGAGCAGGTCAGGTCAGACTGCCATGTGAGTCTGACAGAATAGCAGACAGACATCACAGACAGGATGGTCGTCTCAGCTGTCAGAGCATTCTGTGTGACACAGTTCAGACCCCTTCACTTTTTGCACACATTGTGTTATAGATTTAATGTTAAATACATAAAATTACCACTTTGCCAAGTTTAAAAATCACAAAACAAGCACATTAAAAAAAGGGATAAAAACCATGACAAAACACCAGTTCACTGTCTGTGTTATACCTACTATAAATTATCTATTGGCTGGGACTTTTATTTCCCTGAGGCCTTTGCTTTAAAAAAGGCATATATTAGAGTCAGAGATTTTTATAATTTCCACAATTTAAAAAAATATGTGTGTAGATTTATGTACGAATCCTCCTTGAACTTCTGCCATTGAAATTTGTTGTTGTGTGTTTGCCATTAACACATACGCAACAATTCCTCAATGTTTAAAACTCAGTCTAGGATAATCTATATTTTCATAGCATTTAAATTTTGTCAGATGAATCAGATTTGGCTGTTCAATACAATAAACTTCAGTCTTTCAATCATATATACAAAGTTGGCATATGTCATTGCTTCTTATGAAATCAGACTGCACCACAGAGTGTCTCTCCTGCCGGGCTGCTGACAGTGTTGTCAAGCCTGTATTAACTCACCATAACACCAGTCATTCCCCTTTAGCTGTACACATTACTGCAACAGGCATGCAGCTGTAGGCAGGTAGGCAGAGTTTATCTGACACTAGAGTATGGGAGTGGCCAACAGACACAAGTGGCACTGTTCTGCCTCACACTGTCTGGTGTTATTCAGCCCTTCATTTCCATCCTGTCTCTATTTCCATCACATCCACACTGTTGCTCCTGTATTGCTCTAAGCTGTCAACGTACACTTTGTGAGTCGTACCAGGGTCTCCTCTGACTTTACCATTTGACATGGAAATTAGTAGTATGGAAATGTACATTACTAAATTTACCATGTGAATTACTACAGGGAATTTCATTCCCCTAAATGTTTTATTTAAGAATTTTATGTTAGTCAGAATTGCACTTGTGCATATATATTAATGTATACTGGACTTTGTTGTAGGAGTATGCCCTGGCCAGATTTGATGCCTACTTCCAACAGAAGAAGATCTGGGCTGTCTAATGGAGAGAGATGATTGGATGGATTGACAACATGTTCAGCCAAACAGCAGAAGGAGGACATACAGGTTGATGAAGATTCACACTTTACTCCCACTCGCTGCCTTGAGAGGATTTGCTGGCTACTGTTGGTGTTTTGTTTACCAAAGCCAAAACTTGATCATGCGGCTAGGATGCTTAAAGTGTGCCCCACAATCCATTGTGGCTCAAAGTTTACACTCCCTGAGAGCCAAAAAAAGAAAAAAACATTGACTTGTACTAACCTAGATCACTGGTCAGAACTACTCTCAGCTTCTGTCTCGTTTGAAAGATATCATTAACGCAGGGGTTTGAGCAGGATGTGGATTTAATTGACACTTCAGTGTGCCAGTAACCTGGCCCTACCTGTTACTGATTTTCTGGCTGGAGGAATCATTACTAGTTCAGCAGGCCAGGCTGATGTCTACGTTTCCAGATAGTACACACTTGTTTGTTTGATTTATGTTTGAGTTTTGTTGTATTTCCAGCTGGTTAAACTCCACTAAATCAAAATCAAAGACATCAAACTTCAGGTATTTCCATCACAATTAGGTCTGGTTCTGTGTGGCTTCCTTAGTAGTAATGCCATTAAAATGATCAACTGTGACTCAACCTGTTATTTTTTTGCTAACAGACGTTTGTTGGATGTATGCTTTTATAATGGAATGGGACAAGTATATCCACACCTCTGTATGGCTTAAAGAGGAAATTGTTGCTAAGCTCTCTAGGAAACTAGGAAGCTCAAAATTATATTTTATCACTACATTGAGGAAAACCTCATGATAATAGTTCCTTTTTGTGGTAATAGATTATTTGGTGACATCACTGTTTTTTAACGCAAATGTCTCCTGCCAGCTTGCCTCATCATCAGACCCATAATCCAGAAAGCAGTGACATATAGCACAGCTGCAGATCATTTATTAATATAAGTTATAGCTTAACAGCTGTATGGATACTAAGATAAAGGGGAATTTAGTAAAGTGCAGCTTTTACTGTAAGTAAGTGGTGTCAATTACATTGTCAAACCCAAACTGTTAAGAGATATGAGTAAAAACTGTGACTATTTCTACCTCACCCCATCAAGTCATTATAAGTGCACCAAACATTCAAGAACTACAGAACACTATTATACAAAGATACACGTATTCTTCATCTGCTGCTAACACAAGCTTCACTTTGCCTTCAAATGAGACCTTGATATATGGACTTTCAGTTTATTTTCTTTGTTTGGCACTTCTCACATGTGGTGAAAAACAGGTTTTCCTTTTAGGATTCCACTTTACACTGTAATTGACACCAGGGACCATGAGCTACAGCAGCTTCTCAGCTTGCCACCATAATAGCAGTCTGTCAAACATTACAGCAAATGCTTTTCCATAATAGAAATCAACTGTCACACATTTCCCATGTTGGAGGGTCGTATTGACGATGTTGATGAACAAAAAGACTAAAGCTCCGAAATTGCTCCCTGTATACTGATTGATATTTACTGTTCATGACATGCATACTACTTTCTGCAAAGCAATCCTTATGCATTGCTCCATATTTTCTAGATGTGAAAACTACTGTGCATCTCTTCAGCTGTCAGTGATGACACAAAATGATTTCACGAGTAAACGATTGAGTGTCCAACATATAGGAAGTTGTGAACAAGTGAGCAAGGGGGTGATTTCAAACATAGCCTAAAATTGACATTTCACTCCCGTGCCTTCCGCCTCTCAATATACGCACTTTACAATGGAAACAGAGCAAAGTCATCACTCAAAATTATGTCTTTTTTTTTAAACTTGGGGAACGCTGGTGGCTCACCTGGTTAGATGCGTACTATTATAGTTGAATCCTTAAAACAGCTCTCTCACCTGCCTTTCCTGTCTCTCCATTATCTCCACTATCTCTGCTATTGCTGTCTAAGTAAAGGTGGAAAGTGCTGGAAAAAAAAAACAATAAAAAACATGGGTCCTAGATATCAGAAAATGATGGACAAGCAGGCTTGTTATTTCTTACCAGAGATCATTGATTTTGCAGATGGTAATGACTGCTGTCACTGGCAGTTTTTATCAGCAGTGGTTAGCTAGCTAATTAGCTAGGTAATGTTCGCACCATAAGTTTGTTAAACATGTTGTCTCCACCTGACTTGTTAATGTTTTTAGCTAACTCTGTTTAATGTGAGAACCCTGTAAAAAGAGTTTTAAATGTGCACTTGATGGCTACATACATGATATGCTAAAAGACTGAGGCTAAAAGCTCCCAATATGTGAAAAAATGGCATACACTTTTCAGTGCCTTTCAAACACTTGTTCTTGTGTTGTGCTTGTGGTTTTGAAAAAGACTAAAAACAAATAACATTCTCCAAAGTCTTAAAATGTTGAGTATTTCTCCTGCTACAACTTCATGCACAACATGTGAAAAATCCAAAGCTTAACAGGCCTGCTAAGCCTAGTTGCAGTTGCCAAACCATGATTGGATAATAGCTGTTTGGGGTAGGGTCACAGCAAAAGCCAATTCAAAAAGTCAGTGTCTCCATGACCAAGGATATTGCTGAACACTTGCTCTGTGTAATATTTCACAAAACCATATTGAAACACCTTATTTTACTGTTGTTCACCATAGTCAAACTGTTGTGAAAAGATACATGAAAAGCTGCACCTGAAAAACACTGCAATACGCCATGTGACTGCACTGCTACAAATGAAAGCTGTATAACCACTGCAAAGGCTGGCATACATATCTGTATTCATTTCAGTTTAATTGTAGCAGATTTATAGGGATATCAGGGTATGCTCCCTGTTGACTTGGGAGTCACTCTGTTTTAGCATGAAAGCTAACAAAATAAATATGTGACTCTTGTGAAGTGTACAGTAGGCTTTACCTCATATTGAGAATGGCTATACAGTTTCCAGTGGACACAGAACCAAGGGAACTGAGCTGGATCATGACACTAAACTGAACCACCCAGAAGTGTTTGAATGTCTACTGTGGCACTTTTGAATCGGAGGACTGCAAAAAGTATTAAAAAAAACAAACAACAACAACAACAAAAAATGCTCTATGTATCTTGAGTATTTCAATGTTTAAACATTTAGAGGGTTGCAGAACTATGGCTTTTACGTTGCTGAAATGTTAGTTTTATTCTACATCCAAATGTATTTTCTTACAAATTTCTTTTGGAATATGGCAAATGTATAGTCTTATCTTTATTTTGAGATACTTATACTGTATGATACAGCTGTTAAAATTCTTGTTGAAAGTGTTACTGGTACAGCCTTCATGAGGCAATAATCTCTACTTTAGTTTTAGTAGTTTTTTTAAGTACGATTCAGTGATCCTTTCTTCTACATAACCTGAATTAGTAGTTTTCTTATTCAGAAGTTGTCTTTTATTTTGAAAATTATTTGCCCTGACCTTTAATTGTGTGCTATTTCTGTCTCAATATTGTTGTCCTTTTTCTTCACATTTTTGAAAATATTTGTTATATAAAATTGAACACCTTTATCTGTAGTTACAGTACATTCCATACTTGCTACTTAATTTTCTGTATTGCATACACTTCAAACCAAACTCCAGACTAAATTTTTAAATTACAATAAAATTTGAATTTGTCCCCAGGGAACAAACACACTCACTTCTCTTTAAACTTTTAATGCAAAGTATGTAATATTAATGTAATGTAATATTCACTAATATAATGTAATATTAAAAATAATCCAAATATAAACTTGAGAATGTACATGTTGTAATACACATGTGATATGCTTATTTTTTGCAGATTCTGCTCTGTGATGGCAACCTTAAGTACACTATCATGTGACTCACAGTGATAACCTTTGCTATTTATGCAGCTTTACTGAATGCATACAGTAGGTACTCATAAAAACCTACTTTTTAATTAAAAATGTTTCAGATTAATTGCATAGAAATGACCTTGGCTGTATATTTATTTTTCTGCACAAATAAAAATTAAAGAGGAAGAAATTTACCAGTGGTTTCTTTTGTTTGGACATTTCCATACTTCATGGATCGATACATAAAAACTCCATTTCGTCAAGCTCTTACACAGCGCAGACGTTAATTACCTATTGTTTAGGCTTCACTTGACAACTCTGGTAACCATAAGTGGCAGAGAGTTTTTAGTTATGCCAGCAGTCTGGCTCTGGACATGGCATTAATCTGTTGAGCCAGCGTTTTGGTCCAATATAAATATCTCAACAGCTGGATGGATTGTCATGAGATTTTCGTAGACATTTTCCTCAGAGGATGAAGCATTCAGGCGTTGTCAGCCCCCTGAGTTTTCACATAGAGCCATCAACAATATTTTTACTTGTCCATCAAAATAATCTTACCAGATGGAGTAGTGCCACATTTTGGACGCAACACTCATTCTTCCCAGAGGATGGATTTGTAATAACTTTGGTGATGCCTAGACCAGTGTGTTTTAACCCTAAAAAAGCTATAATCTACTTTTCAAGGACTGAGGTCCCCAGACGAGGATAATCTTCCTGTTTAATTGTAGCTGAGAGTTTGCATTAAGGACAGCAGTGACATACACAGCAGGGCAGTCAATGCAGATTTACACAAATATACGTGGAATGCTCACAAAAAAAAACAAAAAACAAAACAAACAAACAAACAAAAAAACAACAACTTTGGCCCTGGTATGGATTAAACAGAAAAAGGATTTTTTACCCTTTGACAGAGCCAGCTTTTCCCCATGTTTCCATGTTTCTAAGCTAAGCTAAGCAGCTGCTAGCTGTAGCTTTATATTTACTGGCAGATATGGGAATGGTATCAATCTTCTCATCTAACTTGACAAGAAAGTGAATTTAAGTAAGCTACTGCTAAAACACTACCTATGACAACTTAATAAGCTAGTTATATAGTGGTGACTATTTGTCTGTCAGCTTGGTTCAATGTGTTTTTTTTTTTTTTTTTATGTTTGTGACACAACAAAATCGATCACTAATGATGCTACAACATTAAAACTGCTACCACATTCCCGGTCTACATAGACACATTCCAGTGTAAAGCACTCCTTGGTTTTCACTGGACCAATGGCTGTGAAATGAAAAACTTTTTTTGTAAAATGTGTGGAGAGATGAAGTTGCGGTAGTAAACTCCCTTTCTAAAGATTCTTGACACTGAGAGATAGAAGTAGAGAGAAATGAAGGGCAAAGAAGAAGTAAAGGTGATAGGTAAAAGGCGAAGGAGTGTTGTAACTGCTTGTGTGTGTTTATGGTTGTGTTTGATATGGAAAGGAATGCAGACTCACAGCAAGCAGAGACTGGGGGAAGGGACAGAGGTCACTGCTGACTGCCCTGGAGGCTGGAATTGTTCCTTTCTTTCTTTCTTTCTTTCTTTCTTTCTTTCTTTCTTTCTGTGTATAGTATGAACACCTTTGTTAGCAAACCCATATGAGAGACATAAGTGGGCAATGGTTGTGTTGTGAACCACACAAGGACAGTTGTATGATACTGGTTGAATTTGCATTGGATTTGACCTCCTGAAGAATAACCATGAAATCCTTGACTGATGATACAGATCATTGTTTGAAAAAGTTAAACATCTTGTAAACCAAAAAGGAAGAGTTTCACACACAGTTATACTGAGGCCTTGGTGTCCAGTGCTGACACAGAGACAGACTGGGTGGCAAGAATGCAGTGTAGAGGAATGTTAACAGAGAGACAAAGAGTAGTGGGAGGCTAAAGGGTTGGTATGGTCAGCTGGGGCTGTTGCCCAGGCAAGTTGCTTGTTTACATCTATGTGACTTGCCTGCAGTTGTGTTTTTGGTAAATAATATACAGACTGTGAGGGAAAAACTTACTTTGTGTGTTTTTGTGTTTTTCACAGCAAGCAGAATTCCACCACATGGATCCACAAATATACACACAGGCACAGCATTCAGACAGGTTTATCAGAACAGGAGAAGAGAGAAAGGTCAACTAGAGTGTGCACAGTGCACTCAGGTAGGCTGTAGGAAAACAGCTCTTTGAAAATGGATATCTTGTTAAAACATGTTGGGGTTGTGTCAATTATGCTGATGGACTCCAGTTATTTGTGTATGTAAAGACTTAAAACTGTGACAACTTTCAATTCTTACAATTTCATGGCAACATACTGATGCACTCAGGCAATTAAATACAATTTTGCATTTTTATATCTTCACATATTGTTTCTGCCCAGTATCTGGTGCATCATTCTTCTGAAAAAAGAATGGTGCAATATAAATTTTACACTGTAAATAGCCATGCCAAAAGCAGCAGAGGTTATGGTCTACTGTGCAGTTTTGCACTTCAAATGAACTTGCTTTAACCAAGCTCATGTGCATATTTTTGTCATTTTGCTATCACAGTAACACAGGTTTTCACCAGTTTGTGGGTCACTGTGGTTCACGAGACCTTGGCTTATCCATCCATCCATCCATTATCTATATTGCTTATCCCAGCTGTCACTGGGTGAGAGGTGGGGTACACCCTGAACAGTTCAGAACCTGGATTAGTGAAATGAAATGCTTATTTTAGAATGAGTCGTTTGTTTTTATTTATCAAAGAATTGTGTGAAAGAAAATACATCTTCTGTCATACCTTGTTAGCCCTTGAATCTTGGAAAGCCCAGGGGCATTGGATTGCTGAGGGAAGATGCATCACAAGGGATCAAGGCATCAAAAAATCTTTTTCTGTTTGGTCCTGCTCAACAACAAACCTCTGAATGAGACTGCCATCTGAAAGGTTTTCACATTTCAAAAACAAGAGATGGCCAGCATTCAGAGTTATAACTCTGAGTGTGCCTGATGCTTTCATGCAAGGTCTGCATCACACATGATAGTGTTGTCCTTTGTTGTATTGGCTCCTAAGTTCATCAGACCTAAGATACAAAACAGATAGGACTAAAAGAAACCTATTTCAATAACCTCTTACGGAGATATTACATATGTTATTTGCAATACGTAATATACAATATTTGCTGTGTGTTTACTACAGTAACCATGATTTCTGAAAAGAGCATTTGTGTGTGTTAGCCTTCCTTATTATTTTGTTATTTTGTTTTTCAGTGTTTATTTTGCTTATTGTTAATAATGGACAAAATGTATTGTGCACTCTTGTATCCCTTGTTATTAAACCTTGTTTTGTTGTCACTACACTGTTGTCAATATGCAGATACTTTTCAAGAGAGTACATGCTGTTTCTATAGCAACATGTGGGAACAGAGGTCACTTCCTGATAACTTCTTCCTGCTTTTACAAGTAAAGTAGTCCACATTGACCTGTTGTCCCTCAAGCACATGACGCTATGTGCAGTCCTGGGCCCTCCCTCTTTCCTATGGCTGTTGGTGTCTCATTCTCCTGGAGATTCAGCCTCACCTATTGTTTTTCTCCCCCTGATGATATGCTCTACTGATGTCTCTGTCTCTGTCTGTGTGTGTGGTTTCCTTGTTTCTTCTCCCTTCTGCCTCTTGTGTGCATAATGTAGTCTGCTATCTATCCAGGTCTCCATAGTGGAGTTCAGGTCCTATCTGTCTGGTGCCACCTGGGAGTTGTCCAACATACTCCTGGATACATATCTCATATAACAGTACATAGTTCATATAACAAAATAAATACAGAAACAGTTTTTATCCTGTAAATCCAAGTTGCAATGTTTCTGTATTCTCTTCCAGATGGAGAGAGGTTAAACATGTGGTGGCTCAGGTTATGATACTGTGAGCCCACCACAGCCATCATGATTTGTAGATAGAGCCCAGGTCCAGTAGATGGGTCCCAATCATATGCTACGGTACAAATCCCAAGTAGTTTTTGGGTAGACCAATTCTTTTTAGTATTTTGATTGGATGCTGGACTTTCTTTATCATGACAAAGGTGTTTATGGTCCAACTGGACTCCTCTGTAATGCACATCCATGAAAACTGAAAATCTCGTCTCCATTTATGAGGAGCAGGGCATGTTCTGTCTGTTTTACTTTTCTTTAGTCAGTGATCACTTTGTTGTTTTTTATACAGAGTGACAGGTTGTGATTACTGCACCATGTATACAGTCTTCTTTGTATAGTGTTCATCATTCTTTGTATCAGCCCAATCACTGCAGTGACATCTGCCAACTTTATAATGGAATTGGAGAGGTAAGCAGGGACACAGTCCTGCGCGAAGAAGGTGTAGAGGAATGGCCTCAGAACACAATCCTGCTGTCCTCCTGTATTCAGGGTCAGAGTGCATGAGGTGTAGGAAGTGTAGTATTGTGTATAGTATGATCAGCTTATCAGGAAGTATAGTATTAAAGGCTGAGCTACAGTTGATGAAGAGCATCCTAGCACAGCTGTCAGGTTGTTTCAGGTAATCCAGAGCTGAATGGAGAGCAGTGGAAATACCATCGTCACAGGAATGGAGCTTTTAATGTGAGACAAAATCAGCCTCTCCAGGCATTTGGCTGCTATGGATTGGAGTGCCACTAGCCTGTAATCATTAGCACAATTAACAACAGACTGTTTGGGGATAGGTAGAACAGTTAATGATTTAAAGCATGCAGCATGGACAACGGTAGAGGACAAGGAGAGGTTACAGATGTCAGTGAGAGCCTGAGTCAGCTGATCAGCACTGTCACTCAAGACATGTCCCAGTACACCATCTGTCCAGCTGCATTGCCTGAGCTGCTAGTACGCAGGGAACGTCTCACCTCATGTGGGCTAAATGTCAGTGGTGTCCTCTCTTCCACTGGCAGGGCATGCACCCCTGTCTGACTGTTGCTGTTCATCTCTTTGGCTAGAACTGTTTACAGGGTGGGGGGTCTTCTTCTTGTAGTTTGTGACCATTTGCATTGTATTGCATATATTTGGTATCCTTTAGTACAGGTGTACCTAATAAAGTGGTTACTGAGTACATCACCAATTCCAATTGTTTCCGTGGTTGAAGATTTGTGTTACACTGTCTAGAGTTCACTGAGCTATTTCAAGGCCACATTAACAACCAAGATTCCCCAGCTGGTCGCTATCTCAAAGCATCATTCCTGAGTGCCACATCTGCTCAGGAGGCTGATTCCCTCCTGCTCTGAGAGGATGTTTATTCCAACCCTCCATCTCATGTACAGGACAGGGTAGGAGTAAATTTCTGTGTTCACAGTTAACCTTAATACAATGGATCTAATTTCCTGACAAAACTTAACAAACAAACTATATGTGTCTTACAAATGTTATATGATTCAGTAACGAACACACTGAGGTTTGCAAATACAAAACACCTTTAACAAACTAATGCAGTTTACAAATGCAAAATGTACCCGGACTGCTCTGCTCAGTCCCCTGGCACAATTAAACTGACTCTTAGCGCCACCTTCTGTTGTGGAGGGAGAATTACTCAGGCCGTTCAGAAAATCCTAAGCACAACTATAATGGAAAGATTGTGACAAAAGTCACACAATTTCTTTGTCTTTATAGGACATATTTTTGTGCTTTTAAGAAATGCTGTATTTGAATCATTATGTATTAGAAACATGTTGTGTATTTGTTTGATAGGTACCATTAGTTTGTTGATGGTGTTCTGTGATTGCAAACAATCAAATACACAAAAAAGGAATTAGCTCCATACTCTACAATTAAACATTAAATACTGAATTCTCTTTGATTGAAAACATTTCATTAATTCATTTTTTTCAGTATTTTTTAACCATTTTATAAATTCTTTATAGTGATATACAACCAGTCATTAATGTTTATCAAAGCACCCAAGACATTTGTTAACCTGTCTAGTCACATCGAAACTGACCAGTCATCAGAAGGCCAGTGTTTTCCTTGTTTCCCCAAGTCATGAGACTAACTGTTACCTCTGGAAGACATATCGAGAAGGTGACCCATCTCCAGGCTGTGTTCGTGTTGTAATATTTTGATGTCATACATGTCTTGACATCCCACCACAAATTTTCAATCCTATGCAGAATACCAAGGACTTGGTAACATGACACAATGTTGGTTTGTTATGATTTTACACACAATACACCTCTTCTTAGCATGGTAAAAACTATATGACCTTTGTACACTTTTTTGATCCATTTGGAAAGTTGGCCCTGCTGTTGGTTTCTCTGACAGCAGTTTAGCAGGCGTGTCAATGCCAAAGGCTCTTGCCGGTTGTAGTAATGACTAAAAGGAAAAAGGTATACAAAAAGTCTTAACTTGTTGTGAACTTGGCTTGCACAATAAAAGAGTTACAGGTGATGCATATTCACAAAAACTCACTCAAAAACATGTGGCAAGTGAAAGAACAAAAAGCACTGAGACAAAATCAACAGGAGAACTGTTCTTTAAAAGAAGACAACCAGTGTTCAGAAAGTGAAGGATCCTGAACACTTTCTGCAGCCACTATGTCTTAATCCTTTCAAATTTACCACAAGCACTTGAATGGAAGCTGTTGAAATTATTTTATTATTTAAAAAGGAGAGCGTTTCACTCTTCCATGCATTATCTTGGTACATGTGTAAATAAATTAAACTGGTTTCACAGTCTAGCTGCAGTTAGCAAATTCTTGAGCCCATAAAAAGTCCATACAGACAATCTGCACAATTTTAATCATGATTAGAGAAAGCTTTATGTAGCAATGTTCCAGATCATCTTTGAACTACTTATTGCAGGATTTCATTTTGGAGCATTCTGGAGCATATTCTCCACAAATGAGGAATTTCCACATACTGCATACATAGCTTTCATCATATGGGAGAATGAGACTGGGACTTTTACTCACTATTTAACACCCACTCCCTGGCCTTCAAAAGAAAAAAAAACCCATCATGCTCTGGTGATCTGATCTAGTGACTACTGTGTATTGAACAAGGTGAGTAAAACTGCTTAGCTCATTCTGTCTTAACATATACCATCCACCCATGATCTATACCACTTATTTTTGGAGGGTCATGGGGGGGCTGGAGCCTATCCCAGCCGACATTGGGCGAGAGGCAGGGTACAACCTGGACAAATTGCCAGTCCATCACAGGGCCAACATATATAAACAAACAACCATTCAAACTTACATTTACACCTACAGGTAATTTAGAGTCACCAATTAACCTAAGTGGCATGTCTTTAGATGGCAAGAAGAAGCCAGAGTCCCCAGAGAGAAACCTCCACCCGGCAAACCTTCTTGCTGTGAGCTGAGAGTGATAACTACTGTGCCACTGCACCAACTGTAACATACCAAAAAGAAGCTAACTGAAGTGTGGGAATAACAGATTTTACACATTTTAAAGTGAGCACATTCAAATATACAGAATCATGCTTTCCAAATGTTGTGTAATACACTTATCACAGTCAGTCACCAGTGGAAATGAGGAGATCATTGACAAGTTTGTCTGTTGTCACCTCTGTTATCTAGACATCTAGATTTTTACAAAAATAGTTTTTTGTGGGAAATTGTTTTATCCAAATAAAATATTTGTCAAAACAAACATGTAAATGTGCCATTAAGGGGCCTCTTTTCTACACTGTATACATGATGATAATCACTGTGAAGTGAAGTGAAGTTTCTAGGGAAGTCATCATTCCTGGCCCAAGATGCATAAAGGATTGCACAATTACTGTAGTGTCTTCTTTAGGAACTCAACCAGGAGGTGATGAGGGAAACCAAAATCCATCTGAATCACCACAAAGCCCTGCAGCATGGAGGGAGGAAAGACAGATTCATTGTGACTATAGGAATACAACAGGGGGAACATTACAAAAAGAGATAAGTCAAAGAGAACACTCACGTCCTGAGGAAGCACTTCAGGGTTAAAGATGTCAAATAAGTTGGTTCCTTGTTTGTCCAACAGTCTGGTTAGCTCAATCTCAAGAACTAGAAAACACATCATAAATGAACCACATTAAATACACATTAGTTTTACTTCTTTTTTTCACAGCAAGAATTGAATGAAACAGAATGCAACAAATGCAACACGCAGCCATTTAAAGTTCCACTTATAGCAGTGTCATGCTAGTTACACAACATCTGAACTGAACATCTGCAAAAACAACACAATTTTACCACTGAAATAAGTAATAAATAAGACATTTCCCTGTCTCTTACCAGACAACACCTTGGGAATACCTATCTTCTCCACAGCCTCTCTTATGAACCCCAGTTGCTCCTCATCTACCAGCTAGAAATAGAGAGAGGGGTGAATGAGCAAGTCTAATCAAACACTGTTCATGTGTGTTTTCACTATCATCATCATCATGCATGTTAATGCTAAATTCTGACCCTAGCACCTGCGTGCCTCAGCAGAAACCCAGATTCATTAAACCACACTAGGTTTTTCCTGTCTTCAGCTGCCTGTGTGCACTGCAGCCTCAGGTTTCTGTTCTTGGCTGACAGGAGTGGAAACCCCACGTGATCTTGTGCATTTGCTGCTGTCAAGGCTTGATAAGTTGTGTATTCTGAGATGTCTTCTGTTCACCACAATTGTAAAGTGTGGTTATCTGGGTTACCATGACGCCGACATTTCTGCAATCACGCCACAGTCAGAGTCTAAGATGACATTTTCCCCCGTTCTGATGTTTGATGTGGACATTAACTGAAGCTCCTGACCTGTATCTCCATGACTGTACGCACTGCACTGCTGCTGACTGGATAATTGTATGAATAAGTGGGTGCACAGGTGTTCCTAAGTTTCTGGCCTAAGGGGATGAGTTACAGCTCCTGTTATGTGCAACTCTGTAAGTGATTATGTGGAAAGCAGTGATGATGTTGTCATCATCAGTGGCGACCACTGAGCATCTGTCTTCATCTTGGGGAAGAGGAATTGTCTGAGGGCGCCAAATCAGGTGAATAGGGTGGACATTGGAAGAGTTCAAATCCATGTTAGGCAGATGACTGCAAGAGTCTGAATGATTAATTATGTCAATATAATATTTAAATATTTACTTTTTAATGAATTTGGAAATTTTTTCAAAATTCTGTTTTCATTTTGTCATTATGGGGTATTGATTGTAGACCGATGAGGGGAAAAATGAATTTAAACAATTTTAGCAAGGCTGCAACATAACAAAATATGAAAAAGTGAGGGGGTCTGAATACTGTTACTCACAGTAACTACAGGATTTTCCACAACAAGAACATTATCAGTAAGATCAAATGAAAAAAAAAAAACTGTCTTACCGGTTGATTTTGTAAGAGCAGCTTAGCTTGCAATACGAAGATCCTAGAGAGGAAAAAGGATCACCATCACATCACACCAAACACATGGACTAAGAATTGCACCAAATATAGGAAACCTCACATTCAGTGATGCTCTACAGTGCAGAGTTTTTAAACTGCTCAACCACTGAAAAGAACAGTAGAGACAGAGACAGGGTCATTCATTCATTTTGTGCTATGCAGCAGGCTGCTGTCCAACTGTTCAAGTGTCATTATGCTTCAGGTGAACTGCTCATTGAACAGTCGAACAGCATCTAAAATCCTCTCTCCACCTACCTTTCCTATGTTGGAACTGGGAGGGCTGCGTCTGACAATATTTGTAATTTTTCAAAGCACTTCACAAAGAGACTGACCCCGGAGTGCAGAGAGTAGCAGCTGGTCATGTATGTGTCCTTTGCTGTGTCTGGAAATGTGTGTTTCTTTACTCAAGTCTGTCTTGCAAAAGAAATCTTGATCTCAATAAAACAACCTGATTACATGAAGTTTAGATATAAGTGTACATCCAAATCAACACTAAATGTCTTTTGTGGAAATAGTATTATCCACAAATGCAAACAGTTTTTTTTTTTTTTTTTTCATATGTCCATTTGAACATTTTGCCCCTCCATGTTACTGCGGGGTCACCCCACCATCAAGTATGGACTCAAAAAAAAAAAAAAAAAAAAAAAAAATCATACACAAGTAGCAGCTGGATCTCTGCAGAGAGATCAAAGCTCAGAAAGTCTTGTAAAAATCAACAGGAAAGGTCTTACTCTGATGGGTTACCCTTCAGGGAGAGTTTCTTGTCAGCATAGGAAGCTGTAACATCCATGACCACATCCTACAAATAAAAAACCAACAAACACTGTACAGTATGATATAGACACTGTAGTCACATGTATTTTCTTTTTTTTTAACCAACTCACCAACAATCAATCACCTCACCAGCTGGATCATGGGGTAAAGCTGGTGATGGTAAGTTTGAAGCAGACTACTTAACATCTACCTTTCAAAGCAGAAAGTTTTTACACTGGTTTTCAGTACAGGGTCTGCTTCTCTGCTGTAGGATTTAAAAACAGAGCTGAGGAATGTGTGTATGTGTAACTGGGACCTCGTATATTCTGTCTCAGTCTCAGTTCAGAAATATAATACCAAGGATTGTCCTGCAGATGTTCCAATTTCAACAGAATGAAATGCTTTTGAACAGGAAAATTGTCTCCCCCATTACTAGATACAGCACACTTATCACTGAGTCACTGAGTGACAAAACTTATCACACTTATCACTGAGTGACAAAATTACCATTTGAAACAAGAGTGTTGGTGTGCCTTGACTTCCACAGTTGAGCTGCCCGGAGGCCTGCGCCCACACAGTGGTACCCCAGGTGGAAGTGTTCAGGAAGGGAACAGATGAACTCCAAACTCTCAGCTCTGGAGAACCTGATTCCAACAGACACTGAACACACACACACACACACACACACACACACACACACAGGATAATATGTCTCACCTGACAAAGGTGTATATGTTTGTATTTGTGTGCATGTCCAAAGAAAAGGAAATTTTCATTATTACCTCTCTAATAAATTCAGGCGTGGCACTGGAGAGACTCGTCTTGAAAAGTTCCTGAAATCACATTCATCAAATAATGTAAGGCCCTACAAGAGGTTAAACAGCAACAATTTAACTTTAAACATATGAGACCATCTCCCACTTTTCTGGAACGAAGGTGATGTACTTACAGTCAGCTCTGCTCCAGAGATGTTCAGTTGGAAGTGGCCATCTTGGTGAGCAGCAGCAATCATGGGGTTAAAGACCTGGTCTGGGGTTAAAACATAAGGTATTGCCAAACCAATATTTCATGTACAAATACCCCTTACTACACTAATTCTCAGGGAATGCTAACGTAGCTGCTGTTTTTTGGTTAACATGCTGGAGTAGAGTGAAGTTACTTTTTTCTTAGTGATTTTATATTCTAGGTTTAATGGGTGTTATAATGTGCAGAAATTCAAAGACAGACAAAAATATCTGCATTTGTATAATCTTCTGAAACATCATGGTGGATAGTGAAAAATCAAGTTTTTACATATTTTTACTACACTAATTCTCATGGAATGCTAACCCCAATGTTGCTGTCTAAACAATATTATTAACTACATCAATCAAAGTTCTTACTTTCTAAA